>NC_077227.1:143058055-143358055 GCF_027887165.1 Monodelphis domestica | reverse complement strand
CAATTCATACATGGTCAAGGGACATGAATAGGCAGTTTTCAGATAAAGAAATTGAAACTATCAATGCACATAGGAAAAAAATGTTCTAAATCTCTCATAATTAGAGAAATGCAAATCAAAACAACTCTGAGGTACCACTTCATACCTAGCAGATTGACCAATATGACAGTAAAGGAAAATAATAAATGTTGGTGGGGTTGTGGCAAAATTGGGACACTAATGCATTGCTGGTGGAGTTGTGAATTGGTCCAACCATTCTGGAGGGCAATTTGGAACCATGCCCAAAGGGCTTTAAAAGATTGCCATTGACTGACTTTGCTCCAGCCATAGCACTGCTGGCTTTGTACCCC
This sequence comes from Monodelphis domestica, assembly GCF_027887165.1. NCBI lineage: Eukaryota > Metazoa > Chordata > Mammalia > Didelphimorphia > Didelphidae > Monodelphis > Monodelphis domestica. The sequence continues at coordinate 143,357,705 of NC_077227.1, read as the reverse complement.
AAAGAGATAATAAGGAAAAATACACATACAAAAATATTTCTAGCCATGCTCTTTGTGGTAGCAAAAATTGGAAAATGAAGGGTGTCCATTGATTGGGGAATGGCTGAACAAATTGTGGTATATGATGGTGATGGTATATTATTGTGCTGAAAGGAATAATGAGCTACAGGAATTCCATGTGCACTGGAAAGGAGTCCAGGAATTGATGCAGAGCAAAAGGAGCAGAACCAGAAGAACATTGTACATAGAAACTGATACATTGTAGCACAATGTAATGCAATGGTATTTTCTACTAGTAGCAATGCAATGATCCAGGGCAATCCAGAGGGACTTATGAGAAAGAACACTATCTACATCCAGAGAAAGAACTGTGGGAGTAGAAATGCAGAGGAAAAACATATGATTGATCATGTGGTTTAATGAGTATATGATTGGGAATTTTGACTTTAATTGATCACTCTATTTTAAATATTAATAATATGGAAATAGGATTTAAACAATGATATGTGTATAACTCAGTGGAATTGCTCTTTAGCTCAGGGATGGGGGAGGGAAGAGAGGAGGGAAAGAATGTGAATCATTTAACCATAAAAATATTCTTAATTAAAAAATAAAGATAAGATGAACAGAAGATCTTAGTATTAAGGTAGGGAAAATTTTTAAGAGTTAGATAGTCTTACCTCTTTTTATTATTTTAATATCCAACTTATTCTGAGCAGTTAAATGACTTCCCCAGGTTCACACAACTAGAAAGTGTTTGAAGCAGGATTGCATTAACGTTTTTCTGACTCCAGTCCTTTCAGGCCCTATCCATTTGTATCACTTGGCTACCACTCTTCCTCACTAGTGGTCTTCAAACAGAGGCTGGATTATCATTTTAAAGATATGTTGTGAGGATTTCTTTAGGAGTATGGATTGAACAAGATTATTGTTGAGGTCATTTCCAGCTGTGAAATTCTGTGATTCTTTCTCAGTGAAATCATTTGTGTTTTTGTCATCAAAAATTTGTTCCTGAAAACATCTTATCAAACTGGATCTATCTTATGAGTGGTCTTAAGACTGGTGAATATTATCTCTTATTTATCTGACCTCTTTGAGATCTGTTCTCCTTAAATTCAGGGTGGTTGTCAGCCAGTGTTTGACTTTATCTTCTTGTCTATCCCAGTCTCTAAGACAGCATTCATTTCTTCCCACTTCTTGTCGCTTCCACTTCAGCAACCAGATTATCCTTAGTTGGCAGAATTAGGTCCAAAATAGTTGTTACATTCATTACTCCTTCATCTTTTAAAGAATGAGATTATCAACAGGGCAAATCAAGAATTTATCAGTTGCTTCTCTTTTGACACAAAATGGCAGATATCAAGATTGTTGGTGGTCACAACCACTACTAACCCATGACTCTGAGCCACATTTATTGTCTGTTTCTGGTACTCATCATTCACTTCTTTTCCTTCTGGTCAGATAGTTAGAAGGAAGACTATTCCCATAACTATACTGATGCTACTTCAGCCTCTGTTTATTCTCAAATGCTCTCCACCATGTTAACCCATCAAGTTTGTAATTAAAAAATTTTCCAATGCAATTTATATAATTAATAATTCTAATATAATTAATAATGCTATTTGCTGTTGTAAAGAAATGACAGCTCTTTACAAAGTTTGCCTAACATCTTTTGAATAAGGCAGAGTTCTTCTTTACCCTATTTTTGTTGTGAGTTACATTTCATAAGTTCTGTGATATTTATGAAGTCAAATTGACCTTAGGGATATAACTCATGAGAAGATAAGGCAATGAACAGTGATGAGTATTAATATATCTTCTTAGATATTGCTTTCTATTAATTATTACTTTCATGGCATACTTGCTGTTTTCTGTGACATCTGTGAAAGTAAATTTGTATAGACATTTTCTCCATTCCTCTTCATTTTAATTTCAAATATATCCTGTTCAGATTCATTTCACCATGAAAATATATTTTACTAGTCATTTTATATATGTTCTAAACCAGAACAAGAGTCTGTCATTGCTATATATGAAACCCTATTTCAGGAATTCAAAACCCCTTTTCTGATACTTATCTGATCCAGTTATTTGTTCACTATTCCTATCAGCCTTTTTCACATTAAGTCCCTATTTTCACTCAGTATATGTGATAAAGTCACTATCTGTGTATTTCAGATCTTTAGCTTCTTGTCTGTGGCTTTCTGGATCCCTAAAATTGCTTTATAGGTTCTTTTTAGAATCATTTATTCCCACATCAATTACCGGTGGTGAATAGATGGTGTTGCATTTTAAAAACCAGATGGTTCTCTGTCAGATCCCGAATACATGCCCTGAGATGAAAACATACTTCTTGACTCCTTGTGTGAGGTAGATACATAATCCACCTAATACACCCCCACTGTGACATGGAAATCACTTTAAAAGACTGATATATATTAATTTAAGGTCGCCAAGGAATTCAGTTATGTAATTCCTAAATGAAAACTCAAGTCAGCAGTAAATCTTTTATGGAGTTTAATTACAATAGGAGTAAGAAAGGAATTAGAGATAGAGAGAGAGAAAAAGGGAGAGAAGGGAATAGGGCTTAAATACCCCTTCTGTTTAGGCTGGGCCAAAAGGCCCAAGCCCTTAGATAGCTGGGGCAAAGAAAAGAGATCAGTCCCTATTACTCACGTGACCAAAATGGAGAAACAGTCTCAGAGGCCCCCACCTTCAGCTTCCTTCAGAGCAAGCTTCTCAGAGCACACCGCAACCACTCAGGCCAACTCCTCAACCACCCCGAGTCCCCAGACCCCCCTGATCTTTAAGGAAACCATCCAAGTTGCCTCCCCTCAGTTCTCACATCTACCAATCACTGTCCATCAATTTCCCTGTGCCAATGGAGGCTCTAGCTTAACCCAGGACCACCCAGAGGCTTTGCACATGTCTGTTGAAGGTCATATTTTCAAATAATTAAATCTTTGCTCCTTTGCTACAGCCCTTTCTAAATCCTGTTAACCTGAGTAGGGTAGAGATTGGAATAATTAAATTTTGATCTAGGCTGCAGCCCTTATTCAATCCTGTTAGGACTGAATAGGGTGGAGATTGATTCCAAGTATCTCCATTGTATCAATTCTAAAATCAATCATGACTCAAAGAAATTCCTGTTCTATGCTTAAGCATAGGTCAAAGTCCTTTCCATTGTTCAGCAAAGGTTTCTGTCCTAAAGTAATCTTAAGAAGGTAGGAGAAGGAACCTCCCATGCCAATGGGGTTCACATTCCAATAGTCAAGACCCACTATCAATAGGAAATTTTTCAAGTATGAAATTTCCCAATGGTGAAATTTCCAACATTTATAAGTCTAAGGAATTTTAAGGTTTACACCACTAGTCCTCAATAATAGATTGGCAATGAATAAGTCATTACTTCTTCCCTTGTGATTTTAAATGTCTTCTAGTGGAACCTATGGATGCTTATCATCTTGTTATGAAGTCACAAGAAACTGTGGAGGGTACAGGTCCATTATCTTGGGAAGAGTTTCAGACCTACTACTTAAGAAATGTTCAATGCTCTTTCTCCTTTTCCTTCTCTGCCACATAATTCCTAACTCAGGTTTGGAGATTTCCTCTCAGTTTCTTCAGTCTTCATCTTTTGTTTTCCCTCTTAAGAACTTCTCCCATCATTTTAAGGAAGGAACATTTATCTTCCATGAAAAGTAAAAAAAATACTTACAACTTTTTTTGTCTTCTTCACTTTCAGAAACATAACTGTGATGAAAGTGTCTGTAAGTGAATGGAATAGTTTCCTTGACTTCCATACTTGCTGAAACTCTGAGATTCCATTTCTTTATTATTTTTACTGCTAGACGTATGAACCTTAAAAATTCTCAGACCCTACTTCATAAGATTTGGTTAAGACCATTCCCCATTTTAAACAATGAAGGAACTTAGATCAGGATTATGAGACCTCTACTCCACCCCTACTTAAGCCTGCTTTAGGGGAAGAAACTCCTTGCTGAACAATGAAAAATACTTAAACCCATACTTATAGTAAGGCAAAAGTTCTTAAGCTGTGCCTATTTTTAGATCTAATACAAAAGGATGCTAAGTACCTATAAAGGTCAGGCAACTTGTGAATTTACAAGGAGCAAAGAGGTGAGAACTTACTCAGAGATTTTTTCAGGTATGAACTTAATCAAAACTTCAAGCCTTCTTAGGTGTGAATTAAGAATGATCTGTCCTTTGGAAAATGTCTACTGTGATTGGTAGATGTAAGGACTTAGGGGAGGTGACATAGGAGAAAATTCCCTTTAAAAGGAGGCCTCAGGAGAGAAAGGGGTGCACATTCAGCTGGTAGAGTCAGCTGAGATGGAGCTGGCCTGGTGTCTCTCTGAACACTAGAATCTTGCTTGGGACAAATCTTGTGGTGAGTGGAGAAAAAACTGACTGATCTCTCTCTTAAGGCTGGCCTAAGCTGGCCTAGTCCTTTTCCTATTATTTTTTCTCTCTTTCTCTCTTTCATTTATTCCTTAATTTTGTATTAATTAAAATCTCTATAAAACCCAGCTGACTTGGGTATATTTTATTAATTTGGAATTTTCCCCTGGCGACCACCTTATATTTGATTTAAAAACAAGACACTGTCTTGAAACCATATTTTCTGTGGTCACAATTTAAGCCAACCACTCTTATTATCTGCCACAATTTATGTCTTCCACTATTTTAATTATTACAGACATTAACTGTCAACTGCTAATGACACATAGTAGGTGCTTAATCTAGGATTGCTTAATTGTAGTGAAATAGAAGATGATGACACAGGAAGAAGACAAATTAAAAACTAGATAATGTCTGATGTTTGATCAAGAGTGAAATATAGGGGGCAACTAGGTGACTCAGTAGATTGAGAATCAAATCTGGCCTCAGACACTTCCTAGTGGTGTGACTCTGGGGTAAGTGACTTAACCCCCATTTCTTAGCTTTTACCTCTCTTCTGCCTTGCAGCCATCACACAATATTGATTCTAAGATGGAAGGTGAGGTGTTTTTTTTTAAGAGTGAAATATGCATGTATGCATGCACACACACACATATTTTTGGGATTCAAACCAGGTTTTCTTAGTATAGGTGATTTTCAGTGAGAACACTCCCTCTACCAATGCAGATTGGCATTAGGGAAGGAAGAGGTTAAGGGACTTACTGGGAAGCAGAGTTAGTAAGTGTTAGAGGAAGGTCTTGGATTCGGGTCCTTTTGGCAAATGATGTCTTATATTACCATGTTTTTTTAAGTGGATTTATCCACCTTTTCTCCAGTTATCTGGCATTACTGGTTCTGGTGCATTAACAGGTTCCTTCTGACACCTTAATGCAGGCAATAATTTCTTTCTGCTATTATCTGCTATCTTTAAGGCCTTCTGAAAGAATCCAACTATCAGTCACAGCTTGGCTCTTATTGTTGGTCAGACATTAGATATTGTTTATTTTTTCTCATCTTTTTCACTGACCCATCATCTTTTGTAATTTGGTTCCATTAAACAAACATATTAAATAGCTGTTATGTCCTTCAAGATCTTAAATTTTCTCTACTGATAGACTAGTTGGCTTCTCAGAGTTTGCACATTATTAACAGAACTCCCTTCCCCTTTCTGGCATTTAATAGCCAGATAATATAGCAAAGTGTATAAGCTTTTAAGTTAGTCAAGCCTTTCATTATATAATTATCTGAAATTTTAAAATTAGAATTATATGACAAAAATGTTACTGAGGAGATAATATAATAATGCTATGCCTGGCACATAATAAGTGCCTAATAAATGCTTATTGATTTATCAGTTGATTGATAGCCAAGTTTTATTTCCTAAAGATGTAAATATCATAGGGGTTTTGTGAGGAAGTTTCAGTATGAAAGGAGGGAGGGATGGGAACTAAAACAAACTCACAGGAACCATCATGCAAATCACATGATGGAGCATAGGGCTTTTCTTGTCTTGTCTGATCCTTTTGTGATATGGAAAGGGTTCCTTTCTGCATACCAGAGTTTCTCTAGGTAGCTAGGTGATTCAGTGCCCTAGGGTCCCAAATTTGGTCTCAAACACTAATTCTATGATCCTGGGGCAAATCACCAAACCTCTGACTATCTTAGTTTCCCTAACTAGATAATAATAGCACTAACCTCCCAGGATTGTTGTGACAATCAAGTAAGATATTTGTACCATTAAACACAGTGTTTGGCACATAGTAGGTACTTAATAAATACTTCTTCCCTTCACTAATTCCATCTATTTTGCCTCATTATTTTCTCAGTTCTTGTTCTTACCAGATATGCTACTGTATTCACTTTACTAATCTCCTTCCTTTCCATAGTCTCTTCCTAATTCCATCATTATCTTTCATGCTACACTCCCTTTACACATCATATTTCATTTCTGATATGCACCATTTCTATCCTACTTCACAAACACACGCACACACACTCACATACACATGCACCTACACACAGTTCTAGCCACACTTCTATGCCTTTTACACAAATAGTCCTATGCCATCCCTTTCCATATTTTCCTTGGCTTTGTCTTTTGATTATTTTGCTCCAAAATTTCTCCCCTCTTCCCTTATTCCAAGTCTCTTTTGGAACTTCAAACTCTGTCTACCAGTGCAGACTGACACTTCCTTTGCTACTTATAAACTTGGTGCTTGGAGATATCATAGACAGGACCTGAATTCAAGTCTTCAAGTCTTGGAACCCAGCCCTTTATATATTATTTCATGTTTGAAAAAATAATTATCAGTACTTGTGAAAGCATTTTCTAGGAAATCCAAATATTAGGCTTACTAGTATTTTATTTCTCAATAGGAAGGGAAATTTCATATAATATATAGGAAACAATACAACTACTTGAACATAAATTGAATATAGGGAGTTGTGTGAGATAATTAATATACATCATGCTATAATTTATCATTTTATTTCTGACAAATAGAGACTTTTAAAAATGTGTTCATTAAGAAGTTCTACAACTAGTTTCTTCTTCCCTTATATATAAACAAAATTCCACTTTAGGGATCACAAAACAGTGCCCTCTTGCCCCTTATTTCTTCTAATCCCCTGATGTATTTGAGTGAACAAATAAAAGTTGTAACTTCAAAGAAAAAGAAAAGAAAAATCTAAGCTGCCTTGTAGGTCATACAGTGCCACTTTCAGACAGTTTTATTTGTGCAGTAAAATCTCTCAGTTGTTTTTGGCACAGGTTCTAATGAAATGTAAACCTTGAATATCTGCTTAGAGGAGAAACACCAATTTTACCCTCTATCTTGATCAGCTGTAGCTTTTAGGTCTGAGGGTAACAGGGCAGACTATTTGCTCGATTTACTTTTTTCCACAGAAAGGGTTGATACTTTTCCATTTTAAATAGTTTTAAAATGGAATCAGTGTCATTTGGTTTGAATGAAGCTACAATTTCTGAAGAAAGTAGCAATATGCCTGAGGATTCTTTATCTATTCTTAAAACAGTGTCATTTCATCTGACTCAGCCCTATGCTCTAGTTATGGTAGACTTTTTGGTGACTGGGGTGAGTGGAGTAGGTTTGGGTTTAAGGGGAAAATAGAGGATGAATGTCCTGGCATGAATCAAAACCAATTACATTTTTGGGTCAATGTATTTCAAAGGAATTCTAGGTTAATTTAGAAATGAGTACCATTTATCAGTGAAATCATAGGCTTTGAACAAGAAAAGAAAGAAACAGGTATAATCCTTCTTGAAATGCTGTTGGGGTTATTGAATTTTGTTTTGTTTTGCTTTGTTGGCTATTTCACATAAGAGACAACACAGAGTCATTACTCTCCTGAAGGGTGGGAAAATTGTCCTGTGCTTTTAGGACTAACTCTAAAGTGGGGGGATAGAGAGGGAGAAGAGTACATAGGATTCAAGTTCCAGCCACCAACAGTTTTTTGTTTTCATTTTTGGTATTGTATATTAATCGTACTTGCAAACTAGTCTTGAGGACAAGGATAAGATGAGATTTCAAAGGGGAAAGAAAACTAAACATTTAAAAAATAGAATGAAGTTTAAATGTTGATACTTAGGCAGCTACATTATGGTAATTATTATGACAAACATCCAAGTTTTTCCTTTTCCTTTTATACAGATTGGGTATATCCAGATTGGAAAAGAACAGATGCTGATCCAACCAGTAAATAATTCCAATGGCTCCTTCAATGGACGAGAACACTTGGTCAGGCGGAAAAGATCATCAAACTCTGGTGATCATGCTAAATCATGGATACCTGATGAACTCTGTACAGTTATAACAGGTGGGTTTGAGAATTTGTACAATGGCTTAAGCAAATACCCCTTTCTCCCAACTTCCTAGATAAACAAACCCTATCATAAGCCAAATTCTCTATTTTTGTGTGTTTTATGTCCCATCATCACTATTCACACATTTCTAAAAGCTATTTCTTTTTTTTTTAAGTAGGCCTGTAATAAATATTTATTGACAGCACTAATTTTTACTCTTTCATCCTTTCTTCATTTTTATTGTCATGCAAAACACACTTCTATTTTGGTCATTATAAGAGGTAAGTTATACATAATCAAAAACCCAAAATAAAACCAAAGGTACACTGATGTGAAAGACAACTCAAATGGTTCTTTCTCTGGAGGTGGATAGCATTTTCTGTCACAAGTCTTTCAGGATTGTTCCAGTTCATTGCATTGCTGAAAGTAGCCAAATTTTCACAGAAAATCATCATTTAATATTGTTGTTATTTTATACAATGTTCTTCTAGTTCTGCTTATTTCACACTGCATCAGTCCCTGCACATTTTCTAGCTTTTTCTAAAATCTTCTTACTTATAATTTCTTAAAGCAATAGTTATGTTTTTTCTTTTAAAAAATTAAGTCAATTTAGAACATTATTCTTTGGTTACAAAAATCATATTCTTTCCCTGCCTTCTCTCCCCTCACCCTTCCCATAGCTGATGTGCAATTCCACTGGCTATTACATGTGTCCTTGATCAAAACTTATTTCCATGTTGTTGATGTTTGCATTAGGATGTTCATTTAGAGTCTATATCCCCAATCATACCCCCCTCAATCCATGTAATGAAGCAGTTTTTTTTTTCTGTGTTTCTATTCCCAGTTTTTCCTCTGAATGTGGATAGTATTCTTTCTCATAGATCCCTCCGGGTTGTTCAGGATCACTGCATTGCCACTAATGGAGAAGTCCATTACATTTGATTATACCACCGTGTATCAGTCTCTGTTTACAATGTTCCCCTGGTTCTGCTCCTTTTGCTCTGCATCACTTCCTGGAGGTTATTCCAGTTCTCATGGAATTCCTCCACTTTATTATTCCTTTGAGCACAATAGTATTCCATCACCAACATATACCACAATTTGTTCAGCCATTCCCCAATTGAATCCCCTCATTTACCAATTTTTGGCTACCACAAAGAGCGCAGCTATGAATATTCTTGTACATATATTTTTCCTTATTATCTCTTTGGGGTACAAACCCAGCAGTGCTATGGCTGGATCAAAGGGAAGACAGTCTTTTAGTGTCCTTTAGCACCCTATTAGATCCAAATTACCCTGAAGAATGGTTGGATCAATTCATAACTCCACCAGCAATGAATTAATGTCTGGACTTTGCCACATCCCCTCCAATATTCATTATTTCCATTGATGTCATGTTAACCAATCTGCTAGGTGTGAGGTGATACCTCAGAGTTGTTTTGATTTGCATCTCTCTGATTATAAGAGATTTAGGACACTTTTTCATGTGCTTCTTGATAGTTTTGATTTCTTTAACTGAAAATTGCCTATTCCTGTCCTTTGCCCATTTGTCAATTGGAGAATGGCTTGATTTTTTTGTACAATTGATTTAGCTCTTTATAAATTTGAGTAATTAGATATTTGTCAGAGGTTTTTGTTAAGAATATTATTTCCCAGACTTCGGGTTAAGATGGCGGCTTAGAGAAAGCTAAAGCTCAGATCTCCTGAAAACTCTTCCCGACCGATAAGCTCCTAAGGCGCCGAAATTCAAAACGATCAACAGCACAGACCCTGGGAACCCTCCTCCTGGACCTGGACCTGGTTCAAAAGGTACGGCTCCCCTTAAAAGCCAGAACCCGAGATCACTTGGACCTCAGGGGTAGGAGCGCAGAGTCCAAGGCTCCCGGAAGCCGCAGCCCGGCCGGGCTCAGAGAGCAGAACCCTCAGGGCCTTCTACAGTCCCGGTGAAAGTTACTGCCTGGGGCTTCCGCTGCAGAGAGCTGGTCAAACAACAGCAACCCTCAGGGCGGGCAAGACAGCCTCACGGGCTGGATCCTGCTATCCAAGTCGCAGTGAAAGTCCTTGCCCTAGAGCTTGGGAAAGCTGCAGCCCATCCCCCCGCAGGCCTACGAAACAGCCTCACGGCCAGCGATTCTGAAGGCAACTTCCTGAAAGCGAGCTAGGGGGAGAGTGTGGCCTCGTGGTCTGACCCTTCCATTCCAGTTCCAGTGAGGCATATTCAGTTTAACCCAGGGAAAGCTCATAGAACCAACATCTGCCCAGGACTAAAGCCTCGGATCACCAGAGATAAGAAAAGCTAATCCTCCACATTCAGAAATGGCAAACTCCACAGAACCACAGAAGCCCCAAAATACCAAGAAAAATAAGAAGAAAGGGGCGACTTTGGACACATTCTATGGAGCCAAAATACAAAATACAGAGCAGACAGAAGATAATATAAAAGAAAATGCTCCAAAACCTTCCAAAGGAAATGGAAACTCTCCACAAACCTATGAAGAATTTGAATCAGAAATGACCAAAAAGATGGAAGCCTTCTGGGAGGAAAAGTTGCAAATAATGCAAAAGAAATTCGCGCAACTACAAAACCGGTATGATGAAACTGAAAAGGAAAACCAGGCTTTAAAGGCCAGAATCAGGCAGCTGGAAGACAACGATCGTGTAAAAGAGCAAGAATTAATAAAGCAAAGCCAAAATACCAAGAAATTAGAAGAGAACATAAAATATCTCACCGACAAGGTGATAGATCTGGAAAATAGGGGGAGAAGGGATAATTTAAGAATAATTGGACTCCCAGAAAAGCCAGAAATAAACACCAAACTGGACATGGTGATACAAGATATAATCAAAGAAAATTGCCCAGAGATTCTAGAACAAGGGGGCAATACAGCCACTGACAGAGTTCACAGAACACCTTCTACACTAAACCCCCAAAAGACAACTCCCAGGAATGTAATTGCCAAATTCCAAAGCTATCAAACAAAAGAAAAATCCTACAGGAAGCCAGAAAAAGACAATTTAGATATAAAAGAATGCCAATCAGGGTCACCCAAGACCTTGCAAGTTCTACTCTGAATGATCGTAAGGCATGGAACATGATCTTCAGAAAGGCAAGAGAGCTGGGTCTCCAACCAAGAATCAGCTACCCAGCAAAACTGACTATATACTTCCAAGGGAAAGTATGGGCATTCAACAAAATAGAAGACTTCCAACTTTTTGCAAAGAAAAGACCAGAGCTCTGTGGAAAGTTTGATACCGAAAATCAAAGAGCAAGGAATACCTGAAAAGGTAAATATTAAGGAAAGGGGAAAATGTTATCTTCTTCTTTTACTCAAACTCTCTTCTATAAGGACTACATTTATATCAACCTATATACACTAACATGTGGGGGAAAAAATGTAATGTATAAATAGGGGGTAAAGAAAGACCAAATAGAATAATCATTCTCACACAAAGATTCACATGGGAAGGGGAGGGGAAGAAAACTCCTATAAGAAGGAGAGGAAGAGAGGGGGGGGTTACTTAAACCTCAATCTCAGGGAAATCAGCTCTGAGAGGGAAAAACATCCAGATCCATTGGGATCTTGAATTCTATCTTACCCAACAAGGGTAAGGAGAAGGGAAAACCAAGGGGGGGAGGGGGAGAGGGAGAACAAAAAGGGAGGGAAAGAGAGGGGAAAGGGGGAGGGAACAAAAAGGGAGGGACTAAAAAGGGAAACATCAAGGGAGGGGACAAGGGGGACTGTTTCAAAGTAAATCACTGGACTAAAAGGTAGAGCCGAAGAAGAAAAGGTTAGAATTAGGGAAGGCAATCAAAATGCCAGGGAGTCCACAAATGACAATCATAACTTTGAATGTGAATGGGATGAACTCACCCATAAAACGTAGACGAATAGCAGAATGGATTAGAATCCAAAACCCTACCATATGTTGTCTTCAAGAAACACACATGAGGCGGGTTGACACCCACAAGGTCAGAATTAAAGGATGGAGTAAGACCTTCTGGGCTTCAACTGATAGAAAGAAGGCAGGAGTGGTAATCATGATATCTGATAAAGCCAATGCAAAAATAGACCTGATCAAAAGGGATAGGGAAGGTAATTATATTTTGTTAAAAGGGACTATAGACAATGAGGAAATATCATTAATCAACATGTATGCACCAAATAATATAGCACCCAAATTTCTAATGGAGAAACTAGGAGAATTGAAGGAAGAAATAGACAATAAAACCATACTAGTGGGAGACTTAAACCAACCATTATCAAATTTAGATAAATCAAATCAAAAAATAAATAAGAAAGAGGTAAAAGAAGTGAATGAAATCTTAGAAAAATTAGAATTAATAGACATATGGAGAAAAATAAATAGGGATAAAAAGGAATACACCTTCTTCTCAGCACCACATGGCACATTCACAAAAATTGACCATACATTAGGTCACAGAAACATAGCACACAAATGCAGAAAAGCAGAAATAATGAATGCAGCCTTCTCAGATCACAAGGCAATAAAAATAATGATTAGTAATGGTACATGGAAAACCAAATCTAAAACCAATTGGAAATTAAACAATATGATACTCCAAAACCGTTTAGTTAAAGAAGAAATCATAGAAACAATTAATAATTTCATCGAGGAAAATGACAATGGCGAAACATCCTTTCAAACCTTTTGGGATGCAGCCAAAGCGGTAATCAGAGGTAAATTCATATCCCTGAATGCTTATATTAACAAACAAGGGAGAGCAGAGATCAATCAATTGGAAATGCAAATGAAAAAACTGGAAAGCGATCAAATTAAAAACCCCCAGCAGAAAACCAAATTAGAAATCCTAAAAATTAAGGGAGAAATTAATAAAATCGAAAGTGATAGAACTATTGATTTAATAAATGAGACAAGAAGCTGGTACTTTGAAAAAACAAACAAAATAGACAAGGTACTGTTCAATCTAGTTAAAAAAAGGAAGGAAGAAAAGCAAATTCACAGCATTAAAGATGAAAAGGGGGACAGCACCTCCAATGAGGAGGAAATTAAGGCAATCATTAGAAATTACTTTGCCCAATTATATGGTAATAAATACACCAATTTAGGAGAAATGGATGAATATATACAAAAATACAAACTGCCTAGACTAACAGAAGAGGAAATAGAATTCCTAAATAATCCCATATCAGAAATTGAAATCCAACAAGCCATCAAAGAACTTCCTAAGAAAAAGTCCCCAGGGCCTGATGGATTCACCTGTGAATTCTATCAAACATTCAGAGAACAGTTAATCCCAATACTATACAAACTATTTGACATAATAAGCAAAGAGGGAGTTCTACCAAACTCCTTTTACGACACAAACATGGTACTGATTCCAAAACCAGGCAGGTCAAAAACAGAGAAAGAAAACTATAGGCCAATCTCCCTAATGAATATAGATGCAAAAATCTGAAATAGGATACTAGCAAAAAGACTCCAGCAAGTGATCAGAAGGATCATTCACCATGATCAAGTAGGATTCATACCAGGGATGCAGGGCTGGTTCAACATTAGGAAAACCATCCACATAATTGACCACATCAACAAGCAAACTAGCAAGAATCACATGATTATTTCAATAGATGCAGAAAAAGCCTTTGATAAAATACAACACCCATTCCTATTAAAAACACTAGAAAGCATAGGAATAGAAGGGTCATTCCTAAAAATAATAAACAGTATATATCTAAAACCAACAGCTAATATCATCTGCAATGGGGATAAACTAGATGCATTCCCAATAAGATCAGGAGTGAAACAAGGATGCCCATTATCACCTCTACTATTTGACATTGTACTAGAAACACTAGCAGTAGCAATTAGAGAAGATAAAGGAATTGAAGGCATCAAAATAGGCAAGGAGGAGACCAAGTTATCACTCTTTGCGGATGACATGATGGTCTACTTAAAGAATCCTAGAGATTCAACCAAAAAGCTAATTGAAATAATCAACAACTTTAGCAAAGTTGCAGGATACAAAATAAACCCACATAAATCATCAGCTTTTCTATATATCTCCAACACAGCTCAGCAGCAAGAACTAGAAAGAGAAATCCCATTCAAAATCACCTTAGACAAAATAAAATACCTAGGAATCTACCTCCCAAGACAAACACAGGAACTATATGAACACAACTACAAAACACTCGCCACACAACTAAAACTAGACTTGAACAAATGGAAAAACATTAACTGCTCATGGATAGGACGAGCCAATATAATAAAAATGACCATCCTACCCAAACTTATTTATCTATTTAGTGCCATACCCATTGAACTACCAAAATACTTCTTCACTGATTTAGAAAAAACCATAACAAAGTTCATTTGGAAGAACAAAAGATCAAGGATATCCAGGGAAATAATGAAAAAAAACACATATGATGGGGGCCTTGCAGTCCCTGACCTAAAACTATATTACAAAGCAGCAGTCATCAAAACAATTTGGTACTGGCTAAGAAACAGAAAGGAAGATCAGTGGAATAGACTGGGGGAAAGCGACCTCAGCAAGACAGTATACGATAAACCCAAAGATCCCAGGTTTTGGGACAAAAATCCACTATTCAATAAAAACTGCTGGGAAAATTGGAAGACAGTGTGGGAGAGACTAGGAATAGATCAACACCTCACACCCTACACCAAGATAAATTCAAAATGGGTGAGTGACTTAAACATAAAGAAGGAAACCATAAGTAAATTGGGTAAACACAGAATAGTATACATGTCAGACCTTTGGGAGGGGAAAGGCTTTAAAACCAAGCAAGATATAGAAAGAATCACAAAATGTAAAATAAATAATTTTGACTACATCAAACTAAAAAGCTTTTGTACAAACAAAACCAATATAACTAAAATCAGAAGGGAAACAACAAATTGGGAAAAAATCTTCATAGAAACCTCTGACAAAGGTTTAATTACTCATATTTATAAAGAACTAAATCAATTGTACAAAAAATCAAGCCATTCTCCAATTGATAAATGGGCAAGGGAAATGGATAGGCAGTTCTCAGATAAAGAAATCAAAACTATTAACAAGCACATGAAGAAGTGTTCTACATCTCTTATAATCAGAGAGATGCAAATCAAAACAACTCTGAGGTATCACCTCACACCTAGCAGATTGGCTAACATAACAGCAAAGGAAAGTAATGAATGCTGGAGGGGATGTGGCAAAGTAGGGACATTAATTCATTGCTGGTGGAGCTGTGAACTGATCCAACCATTCTGGAGGGCAATTTGGAACTATGCCCAAAGGGTGCTAAAAGAATATCTACCCTTTGACCCAGCCATAGCACTGCTGGGTCTGTACCCCAAAGAG
Source organism: Monodelphis domestica (assembly GCF_027887165.1). Lineage (NCBI taxonomy): Eukaryota > Metazoa > Chordata > Mammalia > Didelphimorphia > Didelphidae > Monodelphis > Monodelphis domestica. The sequence continues at coordinate 143,342,082 of NC_077227.1, read as the reverse complement.
ATAATGGACACAAAGACTTGTACAAAAATATTCATAGCTGCGCTCTTTGTGGTGGCCCAAAACTGGAAAACGAGGGGATGCCCATCAATTGGGGAATGGCTGAACAAACTGTGGTATATGTTGGTGATGGAGTACTATTGTGCTAAAAGGAATAATAAAGTGGAGAAGTTCCATGGAGACTGGAACAACCTCCAGGAAGTGATGCAGAGCGAGAGGAGCAGAACCAGGAGAACATTATACACAGAGACAAACACACTGTGGTATCATCGAACGTAATGGACTTCTCCATTGGTGGTGGTGTAATGTCCCTGAACAACTTGCAGGGACCCAGGAGAAAAAAACACCATTCATAAGCAAAGGATAAACTATGGGAGTGGAAACACTGAGAAAAAGCAACTGCCTGAATACAGAGGTTGAGGGGACATGACAGAGGATAGACTCTAAATGAACACTCTAATGCAAATACTATCAACAAAGCAATGGGTTCAAATCAAGAAAACATCTAATGCCCAGTGGACTTACGCGTCGGCTATGGCGGGTGGGGGGGGGAGGAAAAGAAAATGATCTATGTCTTTAACGAATAATGCTTGGAAATGATCAAATAAAATATATTTAAAAAAAAAAAGAATATTATTTCCCAATTTGTTGCTTCCCTTCTAATATTGGTTGCATTGGTTTTGTTTGCACAAAACCTTTTTAATTTGATATAATCAAAATTATTGATTTTACATTTTGTGATTTTTTCTAGCTCTTGCTTGGTTTTAAAATCTTTCCTTTCCAAAAGATCTGACATATATGCTATTCTGTGTTTATCTAATTTACTTATAGATTCCTTCTTTATATTCAAGTCATTCAACCATTCTTAGTTTATCTTGATGTAGGGTGTGAGATATTGATCCAAACCTAATCTCTCCCATATTGTCTTCCAGTTCTCCTGGTTCTTCCCAAAAGTTTTTATCAAATAGTGGATTTTAGTCCCAAAAGTTGGAATCTTTGGGCTTATCATAGACTGTCTTGTTGAGGTTACTTACCCCAAATCTATTCCACTGATTCTCCTTTCTGTCTCTTAGTCAGTACCAAATTGCTTTGATGACCACTGCTTTATAGTATAGTTTGAGATCTGGGACTGCAAGGCCACCTTTCTTAGCATTTTTTTCATGATTTCCCTGGATATCCTTGATCTTTTGTTCTTCCAAATGAACTTTGTTATGTTTTTTTCTAATTCAGTCAAAAAGCTTTTTGGTAGTTCAATAGATATGGCACTAAATAAGTAAATAAGTTTGGGTAGGATGATCATTTTTATTATGTTAGCTTGTCCTACCCATGAGCAGTTAATGTTTTTCCAATTGTTTAGATCTAGTTTTAATTGTGTGGAAAGCGTTTTGGAGTTGTGTTCTTATAGTTCCTCTGTTTGTCTCAGCAGATAGATTTCCAAATATTTTTTATTGTCTAGGGTGATTTTAAATGGAATTTCTCTTTCTAATTCTTGCTGCTGAGGTATCTTAGAGATATACAGAAATGCTCATGACTTATGTGCATTTATTTTCTATCCTGCAACTTTGGTAAAGTTGTTGATTATTTCCACCAGCTTTTTAGAAGATTCTCTAGGATTCTTTAAGTAGATCATCATATCATCCACAAAGAGTGATAGCCTGGTCTCCTCATTGCCAATTTTAATACCTTCAATTTATTTTTCTTCTCTCATTGTTACTGCTAGTGTTTCTAGTAAAATGTTAAATAATTGAGGTGATATTGGACATCCTTGTTTCACTCCTGATCTTACTGGGAATGCATCTAGTTCATCCCCATTGCAGATGATGTTGGCTGATGGTTTTAGATAGATACTGTTTATTATTTTTAGGAAAGGCCCTTCCATTCCTATGCCTTCTATTTTTTTCAGTAGGAATGGGTGTTTTATTTTATCAAATGCTTTTTCTACAGCTATTGAGATAATCATGTCATTTTTGTTGGTTTGTTTGTTGATATGGTCAATTATGTGGATGGTTTTCCTAATATTGAACCATCCCTGCATTCCTTGTATAAATCCCACCTGATCATAATGAATAACCCTCATGATGACTTGCTGGAGACTTTTTGCTAGTATTCTATTTAAGATTTTTACATCTATGTTCATTAAGGAGATTAGTCTTTAGTTTTCTTTCTCTATTTTTGACCTGCCTGGCTTTGGAATCCATATCATATTTGTGTCATAAAAGGAATTTGGTAGAACTCCCTCTTTGCTTATTATGCCAAATAGTTTGTATAGTATTAGTTGTTCTTTGAATGTTTGATAGAATTCACTTGTGAATCCATCAGGCCCTGGGGATTTTTTCTTAGGGAGTTATTTGATGGCTTGTTCAATTTCTTTTTCTGACATGGGATTATTTGATAATTCTATTCCTTCTTCTTAATTTTATGTTATCTTAATGTTAATCTAGGCAATTTATATTTTTGTAAATATTCATCCATATCACCTAGATTTCCATATTTGTTGCCATATAATTGGGCAAAATAGTTTTTAATGATTGTCTTAATTTCCTCTTCATTGGAGGTGATGTCTCCCTTTTCATCTATGATACTGTTAATTTGGTTTTCTTCTTTCCTTTTTTTTTTAGATTGACCAGTACTTTGTCTATTGAGGTTTTTTTTTTCAGAATACCAGCTTCTAGTCTTATTTATTAGTTCAATAGTTCTTTCAATTTTGATTTTATTAATTCCTCCCTTAATTTTTAGGATCTCTAATTTAGTTTTCATCTGGGGATATTTAATTTCTTTGCTTTCAAGTTTTTTGATTTGCATGTCCAATTCATTGACCTCTGCCCTCCCTAATTCATTAATATATGAACTCAAGGATATAAATTTCCCCCTACTTTGGCTGTATCCAATAGATTTTGAAAGGATGTCTCATCATTGTCATTTTCTTCAATAAAATTATTAATTGTTTCTCTGATTTGTACTTTAACTGATTTTGGAGAATTATATTATTTAATTTCTAATTAATTTTTGATTTGGCTTTCCATGTACCCTTACTGATTATTTTTATTGCATTATGATATGAAAATTTGCATTTATGATTTCTGTCTTTCTGCAATTATTTGCCATGTTTTTATGCCCTAGTACATGGCCAATCTTTGTGAATGTACCATGTGCTGCTGAAATACATATCATTTTAACTTATTGGGTCACTTAAAAAAGTTTTTTTTATTTTGTTTTGTTTTTTCTCTTTTCCCCCCCTTTCTTAATTACCTTTTGATGATTCTCTTGAGTTCTGTGTTTGGGCATCAAATTTTCTGTTCAGGTCTGGTCTTTTCTTTACAAATTCTTGGAATTCTTCTGTTTTTTTAAATGACCATACTTTCCGCTGTAAAGATATAGTAAGTTTTTCTGGGTAGTTGATTCTTGGTTGTCAACCTAGTTCCCTTGCTTTCCGGAATATCATATTCCATGCCTTTCGGTTCTTCAGTGTAGATGCAGCCAGATGCTGTGTTATCTTCACTGTGGTTCCTTGGTATCTGAATGAATTCTTAGCAGCTTGTAATATTTTTTCCTTGGTCTGATAGTTCTTGAATTTGGCTATAATATTCCTGGGTGTTGTCAGTTTGGGATTAAGTACAGGAGGTGATCTGTGGATTCATTCATTCTCCACTTTTCCTTCTTGTTCTAGAGTATTGAGGCAGTTTTCTTGGATAATTTCCTGTAAGATGATGTCCAGGCTTTTTCTTTTGTCATTATCTTCTGGTAGACCAATGATTCTTAAGTTGTCTCTTCTGCAATGATTTTCTAAATCTTCTGTTTTGTGAATGAGGTGCTTCATATTTTCCTCAACTTTTTCAATCTTTTTGATTTTGTTTTATAGTTTCCTGCTGCCTTGTGAAGTCACTTGCTTCTAATTGTATTCTGGTTTTTAAAGACTCACTTTCATCCCTGGCTTTTTGATCATCCTTCTCCTTCTAATATGATTTTCTTTGGAAGTCATCTTTCCTCTTCTTTGCCTCATCTTTCATTTTCTTTGCCTCATCTTTCACCTCCTTTGAATCATTTTCAAGCTGGTTAATTTTGGCTTTCGAGATGTTATTTTCTGTTTCCAAATGACTTATCTTGCTTTTTAAGTTCTTTTTCCAGTTGTCTTCAGCCTTTCTTAATTGTGTTTTGAATTGTATTTTGAGTTCTTCCAAAGCCTGAGTCCAATTTACTGGAGTTTCTGTGTTTTTGCTTGGTGTTCTTTCATCCTTCTCTGTTGCATTTGCTCTTTGTTCATTGCCTAGATAGAAGTTGTCGATTGTAATTTCTTTTTTCTTTTCTGTTGTTTGCTCATATTTTCCCCCTTTCCTTCCCCTGTAGTTGTCTGCACTCTTGCTCTTCTCATTATGTGCTGGATCTGTGGTTTTGGTCTTTACTGTCAGCTTTCACCTTTGTACCTTAGTCAGCAAATCTTTCAGTGCAGTCTGTGGGGGTGGTGTGTTGGAGCTTGAGCTACCTTGCTGTCTGAAAACTTTGATGAGATTAAGCCCAGCTGAATTGAACTTGCAGAGTTGGATGTGCCCTGAGGCCAAAACCTCTGGAAGGGTGGGGGCAATAGGCAGTGTCTCTGCTGCTGCGACTAAGCTGCTTGCTCTACACTTCTCCAACTGCTTCCCCAGTGCCTGTGTTCAATGCTCTGAGCTTGGCATAGCTTTGCCTGCAAGGTAGTCTCTCCAGACTAGCACCCTTGCCTGCTCAGAGGTTCCAGCTACCACTGGAAACTCAGCACTCTAGGTGGGAGAAGGGGCCTGGGACCTTCCTTCTTCCTTCCCCTTAAACCAGACTGTTCTCAAATTTAGGCTCGTAGGGGGTGCACCTTTTAAGTTGAGTCTAGTAGGAAGGTTCCTTGGCTCTGTCCTATTGTTAGGTTTGATTTTCAGTCTCCTTGGAGCATTTAGTTTATAATCGGTAAGGGTTTTCAGAGATCTGAGCTTTCACTGCCTCTATGCCACCATCTTGACTCCGCCTCTGACTCTAGTTATTTTTTAGTCTCTTGCCCAGATAATTTTAAATTAATCTGTGGGCAGAGATTGTAAGAGATAAGGGCAAAGGACACCATGTTGATATTGATCCTTATTTAAAGAAAAGGCTGCTTTAGTAAAGAAAATGATCAGCTCTTGCCTGATTCTCCTTGGAGCTATATTCAACTTCATTAAATAATGGCTTTTATCCTATCTTTTTGTCTGTGGTAGCTAATTAAATTTTCTCTTTCAATTCTCAGTCTACTCATCTGCATTTTATCTGGTCAACATGGAAATCACCTGCAATTTACAACCTACTTTATTTTTTTATTTTTTATTTTTATTTTTAAATTTTATTTAATTAGATGATTTAAAATAATTTTCCATGGTTACAAGACTCATGTCCCTTCCCTCTCCTCCCCTTACCTCCTTCCATATATTATCCACAATTCTGCTAGGTTTAACATGTGCCATCAATCAAGACCCATTTCCTTATTATGAGTATTTGCACTAGGGTGATCTTTTAGAATCCACTTTCCCAGTTATAGCCCCACAGACCCATGTGATCAAGTACTTGTTTTTCTTCTGTGTTTCTTTTCCCACAGTTCTTCCTGTGGATGTGGATAGTGTTCTTTCTCATATTTCCCTCCAAATAGGTCTGGATCATTGCATTGCTACTAAAAGAAGATGTCCAATACACTTGAATTTACCACAGTGCATCAATCTCTGTGTACAATGTTCTCCTGGTTCTACTTCTTTCACTTTGCATCAATTCCTGGAGGTCATTCCAGTTCACATGGAATACCTCCAATTTATTATTCCTTTGAGCACAATAGTATTCCATCATCAACAAATACCATAATTTGTTTAGCCATTCACCAATTGAAGGGCATCCCCTCATTTTCCAATTTTTTGCCACCACAAACTGCACAGCTATGAATAATCTTCTACATGTCTTTTTCCTTATTATCTCTTTGGGGTACAAGCCCAACAGTGTTTGGCTGGCTCAAAAGGCAGACAGTCTTTTAGTGCCCTTTGGGCATCGTTCCAAATTGCCTCCCAGAATGGTTAAATCCACCAGCAATGCATTAATGCCCCACTTTTGCCACATGCCCTTCAACATTCATTACTTTCCTTTGCGTCATGTTGGTCAATCTGCTAGGTGTGAGGTGATACCTCAGAGTTGTTTTGATTTGCTACAACCTAATTTAAAAGAATTTTGATTTGGAATCAGAGGACTGGGGTTCAAATCTGTCCCTTAAGTTTACTGCTTCCTTGACTTTGGTCAAGTTATTTATTAAACATCTCTGGGCTTCACATTCCTGATCTCTAAAATGGGGAGATTGATCGACATGGTCTCTGAGGTTTTATTTAGCTTTAAATCTGTGATCCTTTTACATGTATGTTTTATGCTTTTTAACATAACTGCCATTGGTTAAAAATATTTTATATAATCCTCCTTTGTAACAAAGTAAAACACTTAAGTAAAATCAGTGGACAGAGATATTGTATCTGACAGCTTTCAGTAGCCATAATTTCTCATTCTCTATAGAGTAAAAGAAAGTGAATTTCTTGATCTCTTCTCTGGAATCAGTATTGGTTGTTTTTAAACTGATTTCAGCTTTTTTGTTGTTTTCACTGTAGTTATTTTAGAAGTTTAGTCATTATGTGTATGTTCTACTGGTTCTGCTTTCTACTTTCCACATCATTCCATAGAAATCTTCCACATTTTTCTGAATTCTTCCATATTTTATTTTTATGGCACAATAATATTCCTTAATTTTTTACTCATTTCCCAACTACTGAGCAGTTACTTTATTCCTCACAACCTGCTTAGAAAATCTATCTGAATAATCTAATCCATAAAAAGTGAGGAAAATTAAAAGAGAAGATTGCCTCCATTGTTCCTATGATAAACTTTTCCAAATAATGTACTTATTTAGTAGTTTTTATATACAAAGTTTGTAAACATATCATTTGACTCAGAATAGCAATATTGATAATGGAAATTTCAGATATGATGAGAAGGTCATGGCATAGAAACATAATTTTGAGCAGAATCTAGTAATATACCTTTCACCATAATATATAGTAGGGAATTGATCATTGAGTACTTATGCTCTTGGACAAGGTCAACCTCTATTCTCCCTTTTTCTTTTCTCATTTTTTCCTTAATATTTTTAATCCATTTCCTTTTTCCCTTCCTTTTCCTCTTTGCACAAAATATGAGTGAAGCATATTGACTGCTACTGAATATGACCTTAATGTCCCTAAAATATTGCCAAGGAATTAGACATATAATTTACTCAATCCAGTTGGTGGAAATAATTCAGGTTCAAGTGTTGGCTCAAGAGGTCTCAATTTCTCAAATATACTATCATAGTACTCAATCCTAAAACATATCAGACAACAGTTTTGGTCTGTCTTCATCACTACAATTGGGATATCAGCTGAAGCTTTCCAGGACCCCTTACTTTCAAGGTTCCATTAACAAAAGTAAAATTAGAAACAAATATTAATATTTGACAATATAGTAACATCCCAAGACATTAAAACAAAAACCTTTCTACTCTTTCCCCATTTTCTTATAGTCTCTATCTTCTTTCTTCACTTTTTATTTGTGTGTATATGACTGTGTGTGTGTGTGTGTGTGTGTGTGTGTGTGTGTGAGAGAGAGAGAGAGAGAGAGAGAGAGACTCTTATGGGATATTGCTTGCCATCTCCAGAGGCGTGGGAAGGTCAGGAGAAAAGGGGAGAATTTGATATTTAAAATATAAAAAAAAGAAAATTAATTTTACATGTAACTAGGAAATATTTAAAAAATCAATAAAATGTATTTTTAAAAATCATATGAAAACTGAAACCAAGAAACCACATAGTTGTAATTTTTAGATGAGGGAGCTGAGGATTATGGACCTTGCTCAAGTTAATATTGCTACTTAGGTACTTAGGGGCAGAACCAGAACTAGAACCCAGGTCTCCTAACTTCTAGGCCAATGCTTATTATATATTTCTTAAGGCAAATAATGTTTTTACTTGACATTTTCTGCAATATGTAAAAGTACATTATAACATCTTGTACCAAAAGGTCATTCAGATATATCTGAAAATTACTGTAGAGCCTGTTCACAGTAGGATTTACTGTTTTGTAAATAATGTATCTTGGGCTGACTATCTGAGATTTCCTTTATGTTCTTGCCTAACATAACCCTTTAACCTGTTGCTTTTTGCAAGTATTTGCTCTTAGGAATTTCCTTACTCCATTCAACCCCCCCCCCCTTTTTTTTGCTCTCAAGGAAAGTACTGTGTTTCTCTGTTTAGTTGGCCAGTGACTCAGAGTACACTGATTACATGACTCAACTTTTGAATCCTTTTGCTATTTATAAATAATACAAGCTATTCAACACAGCTGCTGCTTGCATAGACATCTTTCTACCCAAAATGATGATTTTTTAGCACAAGGTACAGCCAATTGTTTTTTTTTTTAATTTTGCAATGATAATATTGCTTGGATAATGGATATCCCTTGAGCATCGGGAAGTTATGAATTATAAATGAAGAAAGACTTCCAGACCAAATTAGAACTTTCCTGTTCTTTTCAGTTAGGGACTAGACAGTTATAACCTTATTAACAGTTTTGAAAAATAATTCTTATGAGAGAATTCACTTACTCTGGTCAGTTTTGTTTTCCTTGAAATTCAGGGATTCTATATGTTAACCACCTGTAGAGAATATATAAAGGCAAGGCAATTAAAAGTTTTGTTAAATTAATATACCTTCTGGGTGTGGTGGTGTATGCTTATGATCCTCACTTTTGAAGGATCTGAGCCTGGCAGTTATTAAACTCAAGTTCTGAGCTACAGTAGGCTAAGCCAATCAGGTGTCTGTGCTATTTGCCAACCACATGGTGAGCCCCTTGGGAGTGAGGAACCACCAGATTGTCTAAAAGGGAGTGAATGATGCCAGTCAAAGCTCTTCTGTTGACCAGAATGGAATCAGGCAGGTTAATAACTCCTGTATTTCTTACCAGTGTGAGATAAGGAGATCCAGTCCTAAAAGAAAAAGAAAGAAAAAAAGAGGAGGAAAGAAAAAAAGAATAGAAGAGATAAAAGACATATTTGGAAAGTTTAGACCAAGGATAATTTTAAATTCTGATTTCTTTCTTTGAACTATAGGAATATCAGCTAAAACAAATTTATTAATGATTTTTACAATTGCTAAACCATTAGATTTTTCTTAGTTCTTATATTTCTTGAACTCTCTGCAGCATCTGGCACTATTGTCCTTATGGATAGTCTTTCTTTTTTAGGTTTTAATGATGCTGGTTTTTCATGATTTAATCATTCCGATTCTTCTTTCTGTATGACCACTTGTTCTCAAAGTCCATCTGGGTTATATCTACTACTCATGGGTCTGTCTTGATTGCTCTTCTCTTTTCCCTATTCTGTCTTGATTACTGAAATCATCAGTTTTCAATAGGTCCAATTATCATGTTTAAGTGGATATTCCTATATTTCTAAACCTTGCTTTAGCCTTCCATAGGCAAATGCCTGTTGTTCATTTCAAACTGGAAATATCATATGCAGCTCAAGCTCATTGACATCTCAAGATCAACATGTCCAAAATGGAACTTATTTTTCTCCTCTTTAAACCCCTCCTCCCAACTTTCTTATTACTTTTGAGAGCACTGTTATCTTCCCATTCACCTAGACTAGTTCCTTTGGTGTCATCCTCAATATCTTATTCTCTCTTATTCACATATTGGGTCTTAGTTTCTTTCTTATTGCCAGGTCTTATTAGTTTCACTTTCACAACATCTCAAGTATATGTCTTCTTCTCTCCACTTATATAGCTACTGCCCTGCTTCAGACTTATATTACCTTTTCCCTTAACATTTGCAAGAACCCTAATGGGTCTCCTTTCCTCAAGTTTCTCTCCATTCCAATCCAGTTGCCAAAGCAATTTTTGTAAACTATAGGTCTCCCTCTATCACTCCCTTCACTTAATAAATTCCAGAGACTCCCTGTTACCTCAGATCAAATATAAATTTATCTGGCTTTTGAAGCCCTTCACAATCTGGAATCTTCATACTTTTTGTGTTATCTTATCCTTGAATTCTTTTCTTAGCAGTATATGATCCAAATATGTTGGTTTACTTGAAAATTATTTTTATGAGATTATTCACTTGCTCTGGTCAGTTTTGTGTTCCTTGAAATTCAAGAATTTTATGTTAATTACTTGTATAGACTAAATAAAAGCAAGGAGATTAAAAGTTTTGAGTTCTTCAAAAGAACATTTTAATTCAGATTTTTTCTTACTGTTTTCCATTCCTGAATGTTCTTGTTCCTCATTTTTGTCTCTTAATTTCCCCTTGCTTCTTTAAAGATTCAAATCCCATCTTCTTAAGGAAGCCTTTCTTGAAATCACAGCTGTTCATGCCTTTCCCTTTGAGATTATTTTTCATTTTCCCTGAGATATATTTTATCTATACCCAGTAATTTACATACTATCTTGATACCATGTTAGAATGTTAGCTACTTGAAGGCAGAGGCTATTTTTGTCTTTATATTCTAGTGCTTAGTACAGTGCCTGGTACATGTAAAGTACTTAATTAATGTTAACTAAAAGAAAGAGGAATTTTTCTCAAATCTTAGAAATTTATGTGCATGGGGTTTAACATGTTAGAAGTTTCATGAATAGCAATAGTATGAAACACAGGGAGTAGAATGTAAAGGCTGATCTGTCTTACCCCTAGTCCCCATTTCCCAGAACTTATGTTATATTCTAGGCTTATTCTAATTGTTCAGCAGACCTTATGTAAAGACTTTGATTCCTGTATTACCTGCATGATGATGGTATTTAAAACCACTGGCTGCCAACATTTTCTCAGTATGGGAGAAAATAAATCTTGCTTGTGTTTGCTCACTTATTCCTTAGTCTATTTTATGGAAACCTCCTTTTGATGTAATAAAAGACTCTAATGAGGATATTTGAATGAGTAATAGAGCAGCTCAAGCATGGGGCAGAGAGCAGTAGCAAGGATACTAAATAAGATTTTTTCCATTTCTGAATTCCTTTGTTCTTTTATCTTTTCCCTTCTTTCTCTCCATTCCCAAACCACAGGAGTGGGGAGGGAAGAAACTTGGGTCCTTCTAAAGCCACATAAGTCTCATTTAGGATAATGTTAAGTTATTTTTCAGTCATGTATAACTCTCTGTGTCCCATTTGGGATTTTCTTGGCAGAGACACTGGAGATGCTGGAGTGGATTGCTTTTTCCTTTTCTGGTGCATTTTACAGATGAAGAATTTAGGCAAACAAGATTGAAAGACTTGTTTAGGGTCACATAGTTATGAAGGGTCTGAGGGCAGATTTGAACTCAGGAAAATGAGTCTTCCTGTCTCCAGGTCCAATGTATTCATATATATTCACTGTACCACCTAACTGCCCTTCAGTTATGATAATACTAGCCTTCTTTTTATATACATTTATATAATGGTAGAAAATATGTGCTTAAAAAATAAGACCAATTCTCTTATAGCTCAGCTAACTAATGATATAATTAATTCCCTGGATGCTTTGTATGAATTTTTGCACTTAGGGAATTTAAAGATAGAAACAACACTATTAAAAATCTGAAAAGACCCATTCTTAGTGAAATGAATTGAAATTTTTAATCATATCCTTTGTTTCTACAATTTATCAGGAAATGTTTTCTTTGTTTTAATAGCATTAAAGGCCTAGCATCCTGATTCTTCTAGAGCTTTTTGTGTCCTTCCTTTATTTATGATTACCACCCAGAGTAATATGATTTAATAATACATTGTCTTCCTAAAATGAGATATAATTGGAGATATGTTGAATATATGGGAAATATCTGGGATTAACCAGGTTAGATGTAATATGTTAGTCTATTGCAGATGCTAGTTCAAATTTCTTTCAAAGGAAATGCATTTTACTTGTGTTATATTGTCATACTTTTCTCCAGTAGTCACATGGCTAAAAGCAGTTATGGAAAGATGAGTAGACTGGAAGGAGAGCTTTGCAGAGAAATTTTCCCTTCTGGACTTGTGAAGTTCTAGTCTGTGAAGATGTATTTGTAGCAGTCAACCAGGCTTAAATAGGAGACATTTGCTGACAGTCTTTCCAGTAAGCTGCCTTATTTTCAGGAGCTTATAAATGAGATCATAAAATATTACTCCAGTTGGGAAGTTGGCATAGAAGTGTAGAGTCCATAAATTTTTTTAATAAAAGCTTAGGCTTTTAAAATGTTTTGGCTATTTTCATATAGTGGGAATGCTTTCTATATTTTGAGGTATTTGCCAGATTTTATGCATATTTTGTTTTTTCCTGATTTAAAACTTCTTCCCTCTCTTTTAAAGATACTTTTATTATTTTTTTCATTTATTTTGGATTGATTAACTTTTCTAGATGTGTTTACCACTTATAGTATGACTTTAAGTAAATTTGAGGTATCTTGGAACCCCATTTCTGGGTTCTTCTAGCTGTGTGACTATGGGCAAAGTCATGTAACCTCATTAGATGTCATTTTTTTCTCATTTGTAATGAGGGGATAATAATGCCTGTAACATTTACTGATGGGGTCAATACAAAGTTTAAATAAGAAATATTTAATCAATTCTTTGTAAAATGCTATGAAAGTTAATGTTAATGATTATTCATTGGTGCTTACTACTGTTGATTGCTTTTGCTGCTCCTAGGGAATGGAAGTCATAGGAGTTAGGAAGGCTAAGGAATTGAGAGAATAATGTTAGAAGGGTCATAAGTAGAAATATTGACAGTTACAATTTTAATAGCAAGGAAGAAAAAAAGAGGAAAGCTGTAAGACAAGTCTATAACTCTCCAAGTTGTAAAGTAAGGCAGGAGAATGTCTAAGACAGAGGGAGGGAGACTGGTATAATTGAATGGCATGAACTTCAAAAAAGAAAAACTGTTGACTGATGGTGGCAGAGCAAAGATATGGAAATGTCAGTGAGGAGCCAGGATTATGCCATCACTTTTTCTGGGTCCTATGAGTCAAAAGACATGAATGACCATAACTGGAAGGACTTTTAGAGATGATTATTTCAAGGATATCTAGGATATCATTAGTGGAAATAAGTGGTAGTACAGTAAGAGTAAGAGCTAAAGAGTTAAGGGACTTTTTTTCTTTTCTTTCTTTTTTGGATAATAGAGTGGAACTTCCAAAGTGCCAAGTGGAAATGGAAAATATGGATAGACTAGAGCCTAGGGAGGGACCACATTATTTTATAGATGCACTGTAGTTATAAACAAAAACTGTAGCATCCAGATTGAACACCTTGCCTTCTTCATAAGATTTGACTTGAGATTACTTTTTTTGCCTCCAAAAACAATGTTAAATTGATAAAGATTTGCAATATTGAAAATGTGCCATGGATTATGAAGACAACTCCAAAAGAGAAGTTCACAAAACATTTTGAACCAATGTCTGCAGTGTTAGAATAAGAGAGTCTCCCCGCAAGGAGACCACTTAGAAGGATAGAAGGCTAATTTGCACATACAAAATCCAGTATATCTGTTAGGTTAGAAGTATCATGGCACAGTGCATCAAGTGTGTGGCTTACAGACAGGAAAACATTTCAAACATAGCCTCTCTCACTTACTAGGTATGTTCATTGTTGTTCAGTTGTTTCAGTCATGCCTCACTCTTCATAAACCCATTTGGTGTTTTCTTGACAAAGATACTGAGATGTTTTGCTTTTTTTTTTTCCTCCAGCTCATTGTGCAGATGAGAATATGAAGCAAATAGGGCTAAGTGATTTTCTCACTGTCACATAGCTAAGTAAATGTCTGAACCCAGATTTAAACTCAGTGAGTTGAGTTTTCCTGACTCCACTCCCACCCCTATATCCATTTCTCCACCTAGCTGCTCCCACTAGCTAAGTAGCTCTAGGCAAGTCATTTAACCTCTTTGTATTTTAGACAACTCTCTAGGAATGGTGCCCTAACTCATAAATTCTTCCTGTTTGAAAACTCCTTTTTCTTTAAATGAGTGAGTGTGGCAGAGAAAAGGTGGATAAAACATCATAGAAAACAATAGCCCTCGGTCCTTCCTCTCATGGCATCAGATGTCAACTTCCAAATCAATGAGTCATTCATTGCCTATTATTACTAATGAATGAATACTACCTGCCACATTTGTGCATATGTTAGCAACTATATTGGAGTTCACATGAAATCATACGTCGTTGATACTGGATGTTATTTCTTTACATTTTGTACCTGTTGAATAAAATGTATGCACATAATGTGTATAGGTAAAATCTGCATGTACTTATAGATTCATAATATTAAAGCTTGTTCCCTTATAGTGTTTATTTGTATCATAATAATAGTGTATTCATATATAGAAAAAACCAGCATTTGCATATTGCTTTAAGGTTTTACAAAAGACTTTACATATTATCAACCCAGTGAGATACCTGCTATTTTATGTCCATTTTTATAGATAAGGAAACTGAGGCTAAGCAAAGTTAAGTGAATTACTCAGGGTCACATAGTTAGGAAGTATCTGATATAGGATTTGAACTCAGTTCTTCTTGACACTTAGGATAGCATTCTATCTATTTTAACATCTAGTAAGGTAGGTAAAGTACTATCATTTCCATTTTAGAGAGGAAATAATGGACACTCTGAAGTTATGACTTGTTTTTGGTCCTGTGAATTTTAAATGATGAAACTAGAATCAAATGCAGTCCTTCCAACTCCATGCCCAGTGTTCTTCCTACTATACCATACTAAAGTAAATAATTTTTTCTGGGTTTGATGTGTATTTGATGGATATTTTAATATAACTTATTCTTACTATTTGTAGATACTAATTTATGTTCTATACATGAACCCTCTATTAACACACATATACTCACACAGAGTTTCGAGAAAGGAAAACACTTCAAGATAAACACAATTCACACTTAAAATTAATATATGACTTAAAAAGTAATATAATATGTTACTTCATCTGAAAGCATGTACATATGTAATTATTTCAAAATATCTATGATTTTATTAGGGTGCACACTCCTCTTTATGTAGATCAATACCTCTTCACAGTCCAATCATTTCATGGATTTCTGTGGCTAAAATGTTTAATTCCTTGACCATACTTCTGGTGATGAGTCTTTCAACATTTAGTGAGACTAGACCTAAAATGATTGTCATATAGTTTATACTCAGGTCCATACTCTAATCCTTTCCAGTTTTATAGATGGCCTGTCAGAGCTTGAACTTGTCTAGCATTCTCAAAAACCTGGATCACTTCTAAGCTTTGGAGGTATAGGAAAAGGATTTCATGGTGGATAAGTATATGTGATTAATGAATACTCAAAAAATTGGCTATCTACTTTGGAGGAAGGTATTGTAATATCTATATCTATATATGTATAGTGGTTCCTAAATGTAAAATGTGATTATGTCTATATCTATATGTTGATATATAGATGATCTACCTCCCTACCTATACTCAATCTCTCTTTCTCTCCTTCTCTCTCTCTCTCTCTCTCTCTCTCTCTCTCTCTCTCTCTCTCTCTCTCACACACACACACACACACACACTTACAGGCAGAATCTTGGCAAAATAAGCAGTTGCATCATTGTTATTCAGCTTTATTTTATTTATAGTATAAGTAAGACTGAAATAATGGTGGTCAAATTCTGAAATTATAAATAAAGAGAGAATGAAATTTATCTTCTTATTCTTTTCCATGCAGCAGTTGTAGAATTATTAAATAAGGAAATTTAATAACTTCATATAAATGCAAAAACAAAATTAGACATACACAAAGATATTAATAGAGCTCTTTTCTACAGTATTGCTGCCTACACAGCCATTGATTAATCACCTCGTGTTATTCACTCCTTCTGTGATATGAATCTCAGGTTTTATCGGTCTGTGCTTTCCTAAATTTGTAGGTCCTATTCTGACTGCTCCTTGACAATCTAACTTCTAAGGAATTCATACCCAAAGAAGAATGTTACAAAAAATGATGAAAGAATTTTCAGTTTTTTATTGCATGGGAAAAAGGATATACAGAGGAGTCTCCGTAGGACCTTAGAAATTCCTTTCTATCTTTTGGACCATCCATTTTTCTTTAAAGAAGAGAATTCTTATTGTTCATGATTACTCATTCTTTTCATGATTAGCAAACTTTGGGTTCTAATGTAGACTTCTATTAGAACTTGTAATTGAGTTCTATATTTAATAATGCTTGGTATTTTTGAGCTATTATGAATTTATTTTATATAAATTACATATTATATATATATAATTTATATAAATTATATAAATATATAAATATATTTATAATGGTTTGATAAAATCGAGTACTTTAAAGATAAATGAGCTCTTATTAAAATCATGATCTTTTATTCTTTCTTCAGGTGGAAATTAACAATTAAAATATTTGTGTTCTCAAGTTGAAGCTAAGAAGTCATATTGTTATGAAATAGTAGTAATGATGATAACTGACATTTCTCATAGTCCTTGCTTTACAGATATAAAGTAATTTGATTCTTGCAACAAACCTATAAAAATTGTGCTACAAATACTTTTATACCAATTTTATTTATGAAAACACTGAGAAAGAGGTTAAGTGACCTACCCAGAGTCATATAATAATTCCACCTCAAAACACACAATAAGTGTGTTTTGAGGTGGAATTTAGGTCCAAGTTTCCCTGATTCCAAGTATAATACTCTATATATTACACTCTCTGCTATGACAATAGAAGGAAGGGGTTCACTGTATAGGCAGTTCCATGCTGCTTGTAAAAATAGTTTTGGGTTCCATTTTCAGAAATGAGCAAAGCTATAGTTTGATATCCTTGCTAGCTTAAGTCTAGATATGTTAAGTGTGAGTTATTTAAAGAAGTGAACTGGGAGAAAAGATGATTTTCTTACTCCTAGGAATTCTGAGAAGGTATACAAGGTATCTTAAAAATCTCAGCCCTGTTTTAGTAACTTCACAAGAGTCATATCCAGTTTAACCTAGATCCCCCTGCTTGGGAACTCTGAGACTTGAATCAGAGTGTTTGACTAAGAAATATTAGTTTCACTAGAGAAAAAGTCATGGAGAACATTAAGTGAAAAATGGTATGTTGAAATCTACATTTGGACTCAGTTTTTTTTTTAGAGTGGTAGGTATCTTTTCCCATCATGAGTCCCTTGGAGCGATCTTTTCCCATCATGAGTCCCTTGGAGCTATCCTGGGATCATTGCCTTGTTGGTAGTAGTTAAGTCATTCATAGTTGATCATCATACATTATTGTTATTACTCTGTCCAGCTATCTCCTGGTTCTACTCACTTCACTTTGCATTATTTCATTTAAGTCTTTCCAGGTTTTTGTGTTTATTTTGTTTGTCATTTCTTAAAACACAATAGCATTCTAAGACAATCATATACCAAAACTTGTTCAGCCATGCCCCAATTGATGGATATCCCTTCCATTTCCAGTTTTTTTGTCACTAAATAAAGAGCTGCTATAAAATTTTGTATAGGTAGGCACTTTTCCTCTATCTTTAATATATTTGGGATACAGACCCAGTAGTGGTATTGCTAAGTTAAAGGATATGCAGTTTTATGGATCTTTGGGCATGGTTCCAGATTGCTCTCCAGAATGATTGTTATCAGTTCACAGCTGCACAAACAGTGTATTTATGTCCCAAATTTTCCACATCCCTTCGACCTCTTATCATTTTCTCTTTTTATCTTGTTAGCCATGACTGTAAGGTGATACCTTAAAGTTGTTTTAATTTGGATTTCTCTAGTTAACAGTGATTTGGAGCATTTTTTCACATCACTAGAGTTTCAATTTACTTATCTGGGAATTTGTCTGTTCATATACTTTGCCCATTTGTCAACTGGAGAATGCTTTGGTTTCTTATAAATTTGATTCACATATCTATATATTTGAGAAATAAAGCCTTTATCAGAGACTTCCTATAAGGATTTTTTTCCTTGAGTTTTTATTTGCCTTTTAATCTTAGTTGTATTGTTTTTCTTTGTGTAGAAAAAATTAAATTTAATATAGTTATCTATTTTCATCTCATAATATTCTCTATCTTATTTTGACCTAATTTCTTCCCCTATCTACAGATCTGACAGGTAAACTATGTTGTGCTCCCCTAATTTGTTTATAGTATCATCTTTTATTTCTATAGCATGTGTCCATTCTGATTCTACTTTGGTATATTAGACATGAAGTATTGGTCTATGTCTAATTTCTGTCAACTTGTTTTCTAATTTTCTTTGCAGTTTTTGTCAAATACTGAATAATTATTCATCTAAAAGCTTGGATTTTTAAGTTTGTCAAACACTAGACTATTGCTAGTCTAAATTAGTTGCCTCTCTCTTTCTCCCTTCAATTGTGGTCTGTGATAATTAAAATGTTTTGGGAGCAAGGGACATATATAACAATTATGACTGCTGAAATATGTTTTCTACTGTGTCTTGGTTTTATATAAATATAAGATGGTTGCCAGGGAATATATTCCCAATTTATGAATATGCCCAAGCCAACTGGGTTTTATAGAGAAATTTAATTTATAATGCACTGATTAATCAATAGAAAAAGAGAGAAAGTAAGAAAGGAATAAGAATGAATAAATCAGTCAGTTGGTTTTATCACTCACCCAAGATCTCTCTAGGTAAGGCTTCTCATGCCAACCTCAGGCTCCACCTTCAAGAGAGCCTCCTTTCAAGAAATGTTTCCAGAGAATTCTCCTCCTTCAGAGCCAGCCTTCTCTTCTGGTCCTTCCACAGAGCAACCTCCTCAGTCCTCCTTCAGAGCCACCTTGCTCAGAGCAAAACCTCCTCCCTTCTCTCCTCAGACCCCGCTATCTTTAAGGAAACCATCTAAGTCCCCTCCCCTCAGTTCTCACATCTACCAATCACTGTCAATGTCTCCCCTGTGCCAATGGTGGCTCTAGTTTAACCCAGGACTGCACAGAGGTCTGTTTCCTTTGCACATGTCTGTTGTAGGTCATATTCTCAAATAATTAAATCTTGATCTATGCTGCAGCCCTTCCTAAATCCTTTTAGACTGAGTAGGGTGGAGATTGTAAGTTCCAAGACCTGGTTCTGTCATTCCAAGTATCTCTATTGTATCAATTCTAAAATCAATCATGACTCAAAGAACTTCTTGTTCTATGCTTAAGCATAGGTCAAAGCCCTTTCCATTGTTTAGCAAAAGGTTTCTGTCCTAAAGTAGTCTTAAGTAGGGAGAGAAGGATCCTCCCATGCCAAGGGGTTTCACATTCCAATAGAGTTCTTACTATCAGTAGGAAATTTTTTCCAAGTATGAAATTTCCCAATGGTGAAATTTCCAACATTCATAAGTCTAAGAAATTTTAAGGTTTACAGGTCTTCTAGTTTTTGTAGCTTAAAGCTCCACTGAGACTTTTGGAACATGTTGTATAGCTTCACAACCAGAGTACAAGATAAGAAATTTTTTTCTTTTTTGATTTCTACTTTATTTTTTCTTCAATTACATATTAACAAAATTTTGAAAAATTCATTAAAAATTTTGAGTTTTACATTCTCTCCTTCCCTTCTTGAGAAGGCAAGAAAAATTTGATACAAATTATAAATTTATAGTCTTGCAAAACATTTCCATATTAGCCATACTGCAAAAGAAAATTCAGACCAAAAGATGGATTGCATTTTTCATCATAAGCCCTTGAAGTTGCCTTGAATTGTTGTATTACTTAGAAAAGCTAAGTTCTTCACAGATGATCATACAATACTGCTGTTACTGTGTAGAATGTTCTATTGGTTGTGATCATTTTCCTTAACTTCAGTTCATAGAAATCTTCCCATGTTTTTCTAAAAGCATCCTGTTTATAATTTCTTAAAATGCATTACAATCATATATCACAACTTGTTCAGGCATTCCCCAATTGAAGGGCATAAGTTCAATTTCTAATTATTTGCCATAACAAAAAGAGCTGCTATAAATATTTTTGTACATACAGGTTCTTTTCCTTTTTTTTTTATCCTTTTGGGACACAGACCTACTAGTGATATTCCTAGGTCAAAGCATATGCACAATTTTAAGGCCCTCTGGGCATAGTTCCAAATTGCTCTCTATAGAGGTCACATCAGTTCATACCTCCACAAAGAATGCATTAATGTCCCAATTTTCCCCCATTCCCCCATTCATCATTTTCTTTTTCAGTCATATTAGCTGATATGATAGATGAGATATGGCACCTCAGAGTTGTTTTAACTAACATTTCTCTATTCAATGGTGACTTAGAATATTTTTTTCATATGACTATGGACAGCTTTGATTTCTTCTTCTGAAAATTGCATATTCATAGCCTTTGGCCATTGGGGAATAATATGTTTTCTTATACATTTGACTCAATTCTCTACATATTTGAGAAAAGAAGCCTTTTTTCAGAGAAACTTGGTATATAAATTCTCCCCAGTTTTCCTTTTAATTTTGGTTGTATTTGTTTTGTTTGTACAAAACTCTTTTGATTTGATGTAATCAAAATTATCCAAAAAAAATTATCCATTTTATATGCTGTAATGCTTGCTATTGTTTATTTGCTCATAAATTTCCCCTTTTTCCATATATGTGACAGTTAAAATATTCTATGCACTTCTCATTTACTTATGACACAACTCTTTAGATCTAAATGATGTACCCATTAAATTATTAAAAAGTTCATTTGGAAGAACAAAAGATCAAGAATATCAAGGGAGATAATGAAAAAAATATGAGTAATAGTAATAATGTGAGTAATAAACTATAAAGCAGTGTTCATCAAAACAGTATGATACTAAGAGATATAAGGGTTAACCAATGGAATAGACTAGGGGTAAATGACTTCAGCAAGCTTGTGTTCCATAAACTCAAAGATCCCAGCTTTGGGGATCAGAATCCACTATTAGAATGAAAAAACTTGCCATGATGATATAACAAATTTGGAAATAAATATCATTATTATTATAATAGTAACAGTGGCTGTTAGCATTACATATTCTTTTTAGATCTTTAAATTGTTTTGCATATATTATTTTTATCTTTACAATAGCTTTATGAAGTATTATTAATATATTCATTTTTTTAAAAAGGGAACTGAGACAAAGAAGTTAAATGTCAGAGGAAGGATTTAAACTCAAATCTTTCTGACAGGTCTAAGACTCTTCTATGTTATATACCTGTCAACCAAAAAATAAATTAATAATGTTTGAAAAATCTAATCACATATAACATTAAATTGTTTTATATCTAGATAAAATTTAATCAGTTTTTCAAATGACTTATGCAGAACCTCTTACATATTCTACATTCCACTGGTAATGCAAATATTAAGAATGAAACAATTCCTGCCCCTAAGAAACTTATATTCTAATAGTGGAGATAATGAGGACATATGTATATATAGGGGTAGGGACAACACCTGTTACTTGAGGAACTTAGGGAATTCCCCAATTAGAAAACTCCTCTACTAATTCAGTTTGATACTTTTTCTTCAACTTCATCTTAGAGAGTTGACTCGATCTCTGAAAGATTAAGAGCCTTGCTCCAGGTCACAAAACCAGTATGGCATCAGAGCCAAGGCTGGAACACAGGTCATCCTGCCTCCCAAGGCCAGCACCCTATCTACTATACCACATTACTTCTCTTATATATAAGTATATCTAGGATAAATATAAAGAAAATAAATGCAATTCCAGCTAAACACAAAGCAGGTAACTACAAAGTAGTTAGGCAGGAAATGCACTAATAATTGGGGTTGTAAGGATAAGCTTAATGTAGAAGATCATGCTTGAGTTGCATTGTGAAACTAGAATAGTATGATAAAGTGATATTATTGGTGATTAGCACCTAATAAAATATTAGTAAAATTGAAAGGGATAATTTTCTATCCATTATTTATTGAGGTAGGCTTCCTTATAGAGGTATGCATTAGAATTCCCTTGTAAAAGTATCCATGTAGCACAGACAAAGTTAATATGCATCATATGCCACAGGGCATATAAAAATGGGCTTCATTATAATGATAATAAAAGCTCACATTTTAAAAGAACGTTCAGGTGTTTAGAATACTTTTCTCACAATATAGGTATGAAGACAAAACAGTTACTAGTGAAAATATCATTGTATTTTACAGACATTGAAACAGACCTAAAGAAGTGAACTCATTTACCTAATTTTAGCTAATTAAATGGTAGAACTGGAATGCTGATTTGTAGAGCATCTAGCTCCAAGTCCAGTGTTCTTTTTCTTTCCGTTTTCTTCATTTTTATTTACAAATTCTGTCCCCCCCCACCTCTCTTCTGTCCTTTAAAAAAGGTAAGAAATGTGATATCCATTATACATTTGACGTCTTGCAAAAAACTGTTCCACTTTATACTTGTTGTGACCAAAAATATAATAAATTGGAAAAAAATGTGCTTCCATCTGTGCTGAGTTCAGTTGTCTATCTGGAGATGACATCATTTTTCATCATGTGTCCTTTAGAGTTGTTGTGGGTCATTATATTGATCAGTTGCTTAGTGTTTTTTAAATTATTATCATTATAATATTGCTGTTACTGTCTACTTTGTTCTCCTGGTTCTGTTCACTTTACTTTGTATCAGTTCATATAAGCCTTACCAGGTTTTTCTGGAACTATCCCCTTCATTATTTCTTTCAGAATATTGTATTCCATTATAATCATATACCACAATTTGTTCAACCATTAACCTATTGATGGACTTTTTAATCTATTTTGGGAATAGACCTTTTACCAGGATTGCTGGGTCAAAGGGTATGCAGTTTTATAGCCCTTTGTGCATGGTTCAAAATTGTTCTCCAGGGTTGTTGGACTATTTCACAGCCTCACCAATAGCACATTAGTGTACCAAAATTTCCACATTTCTCCCAGCATTTCTGTTTTCTTTTCTGTCATTTTATCCAATATAATATGTATGATGTGGGCCCTCAGAAATTTTTAAACTTGCATTTTTCTTATTAGTAATTTAGACAATTTTTTCATATTAAATATTGATAATTTCATATTGACTATCTTATGCCTGTCCCATCGTAGTGGTGCTCTTTTAAAAATATTTTTTCTAATTATCAAACATTCTTTTCTCCCTCCACCTTTTCCACCCCCCCCAAAGAAAAAAAGACACCTTGCAACAATAAGTATAGTCAATAATAAATTTGCTCCTTGGCTATATCCAAAAATGAGTGTACCTGATGTCCTTAATCTATCTCTCAGGAAGTGAGTAGCATTTTTCATTGATTCTTTGGAGTTATGATTGATCATTTCATTGATAAGACTTTTTGTCTGAAAATTTTTCATGAAATATTAATGTTATTGTATAAATAGTTCTCCTGTTTCTGTTTACTTCACTCTGCATTAGTTCATATAATTCTTCCCAGGTTTCTCTGAAATTCACTTACTTCATTTCTTATAGTACAATAGTATACTATTACTTTATATGCCATAATTTGTTCAGGTATTCCCCAGTTGATGAGCACCCTCTTAATAGTCCAGGTCTTTGCTAGTATAAAAAAAGCTACTTTAAATATTTTTCTATATAAAGGAGTTTTTTTTTCTTTCTTTGATCTCTTTGGATAATAGGTCTAGTAGTGGTATTGCTAGTCCAAAGGTCACGAACTGTTTACTGACATTTTTGGGCATAATACTAAATTGCTTTTCAAAATGGCTGCATTTCCTCCAACACTTAATTTCCATTTTCATTAAATTTTACATATAATGGGTATGAAGGTGAACCTCAGAATTACTTTAATTTGTATTTTGTTAATTATTAGTAATTTTGAGCATTTTCCCCCTAAACCTAACCTTGACCCTGAATTGAGTACAAAAGAAAATAAAACCCCTCTTACACTCCATTCTCTTCTCCTAATTGCCTCCTCCTTTTACACTCCAATTTTCTTTTTGAATGAAATGTTTCTGAACTCAGTTCTGTTTATGCTCTTTGCTCCTTTGACCAATTCAGAAGACAATCAGGTTCAAGTATCAACTATCTTACTTACCCCTTCCTCCTTGTTTGTATTGGTATATACTTAGGCACCTTGATTTTTCCCTAATGTTCCTTTCCCTTTTCCACTCCAGAATATTAACTTTCCTCTTTATTTCCATTTTCTCTTAAGATTATTAGGATATAACTAAATCACTCTCAGATTTTGTCTAATTAGCTTCCCTCAATGACCCCTAATGATGATAAGATTCAGAGGGGATAAGTATTTTGCCTCCTCATGTTTGAATGAAAATAATTTTTCTTTTTTTAGGCCCATATGATTGTTTATTCATATTTACCTATTTTCTTGTTTCTTCTAATTCTTTAATGCTTAGAAGTGCTCTGTTTCATTAAAGATCTGTCTTTTTCTCCATGGTAAAAATACTCAGTTTTGCTGTATAAGTTAGTCTTGACTATCATTCTATATCCTTTGCCTTAAAAATATTGTATTCCAAGTTCTTTATTCCTTCATAGTAGTAGTAGCTGCTAAATTGCATGTGATTCTGATTGTGGTACCTCAGTCTCAGTTAAATTCTTCCTTTATGACTGCCTGTACTATTTTTTCTTTTACCTTGAAGTTCTATATTGTGGCTATCCTGGAAGGTTTCATTTTGGAATTTCTTTTAGAAAGTGACCAGTGGATCTCTTCTATTTTCACATTTCCCTCTTGTTTCAAAATAATTTCTGAATAGTTTTCTTTTAAGATTTTTTGAAATATGATGTGCATACTTATTTTTATATTGATTATGGCCTTCAGGTAGTCCATTGATTCTTAATTTCTCCTATTTTATGGATCAGTTGTTTTCACTATGATGCCTTAAATTTTCCTTCTTTTTTCAGCTTTTAACTTTATTTTAATATTTCTTACTGTCTTAAAGCATCATTGGCTTCTATTTGATCCATTGTAATTTACAGAGAATTTGTTGATCTGGCAAAGCTTTGTTCTTCTGTCACATTATTATTTGCCTTTCTAGTTCTTTCTCTCATAGCTCTCATTTCTTTTCTAATTTTTAAAGTTTTGTACTCTCATTTCATTTATAAAAACATTTTAGACTCTTAAAAATTCATCTCTTCCATGAAGTCTAATTGAATTTGTGTTGATACTGTGTTTTTCTTTCAGGCTTTGCTTGTAGATCTTTTTAATTCATTCTCTTCTGTGTTTGTGTTTTGAGCATCCTTGACATTATAATGACCATTTGTGGTGGGACTCATTTTTTTTGGTCATTCTTACAGTCCACTTCCTAACTTTGGATTTGATATTAGGGTTGGACTTTTTGGTATTTCTAAAGGGAAGGTCTGTTGCTTCTTTCTTAGTATTTTGAATGTTGTGTTATTTCAGAATCTGAGGAATAGCTCAGTGTATGGACCTGCAAGTTTTTAGATATCCTAAAGTAGTCTAATCCATGACAAAGTCTGATTATTGACTCTGTCTGAGGTCCCTAAGTTATTTACCTGGGTTTGAGAATGAGACAAAGTAGGTTGTTACTGGACTCAAACAATATCAGCCAACTGATGACCTCTGTTGGTTCCAAAGGCCAGAACTATAGGATTTTTGTTCTAGAATTCCTGCCTGGGTGTTCCTTTGCAGGCTTGAGATAACTAGAAAGGAAAAAAAAAAGACCTTGCCTGACTCCTAGGATCTGAGACTCACTGCTACTCCTATTTGTTCCTGAACTTTCTATAGCATATATTATTTACATGCCATACATTTGACAAAGATTATTTATTATTCTGCGATATATTGTTTATTTTTCACTGACTGTTCTTGTATTATTATTAATTTTTCATGTGTGTTTATTTTGATGATCCCATAGTCTACAAGTTTTTGACCATTGCACCTATTGCACAGCTTTTTAAATATAGTAATTCTGTCTTCTAGGATTGTTATGAAGATAAAATGATACAGTTTTAGTGAAGTTGTTTGAAAAACATCAAAGCAACTATATAAATGCTAGCCAAAAATAATTTATAAGATTTAGATTAAATATAGGATTAAAGGGACTTAAGAAGTCATCTATTTCAATTGCATAATTTTAAAGATGAAGAAATTTGGAGTCTAGAGAAATAATGATTTTCCCAGGATTATTTAGGTTCTAAGGAGTAGAACTGGAATTTGAACCAAGTTTTCTGGTTGAAAATCCAATATTTTATTCACTAAAACTTACTACTACCCTTTTGGTGAGATTGTTCAATTAAAAAAACCAGAATTATTTGCCTTAGAGATCCATTACTGGGTGTGCTTTTTTCTCCCTAAAAGAAAAATGCTTAAAACAATAAACATTTAAACAAGAAAATACATATAAGAATATTTTCTCATGTCTACATCCAAATACCTTTCCCCCTTCTAATTTTATAACATGATTAGATGAGGGAAAATAATTATTTTATATATTCTTTGCAGTTTTCCCTAGACATTTTTACTAACTGCCCATTGTCAACTGACAGAGATATTATAAATATATAATATTTATATATATATATATATATACATTTCTAAACACATACATACACACAAAGAAATTATTTCATTATCTCGAAGCAAAAAAATCTCCAGCATAATTGGAAAATCTGCCTTTAATTTAAGATTGACCAAGAATTCATAGTTCTTATTTGAAGTTAACATTGGCAGGAGCTGTCCAGGTGGCTCTGGAAAACATCATGTAGCCAATCCAAAAGAAGAGGTAGATTTCATATTCTTTGCAAGAGGCCAAGGTGAGAAGAGTGAGTACATGGCACAGTTGAGATGTTCCAGGGGATGGTAATAGGGAGGAGAGTACTGACCTTGCCAACTCTTCCAATAGTGTCTGATCTTTGAATCAGTGTTCATGTCAGCTCCAAGGAGAGAAAAGGGGTAGAGAGAGAGAGAGAGAGAGAAATAGAGAGAGAGAGAGAGAGAGAGAGAGAGAGAGAGTCACACAAATAAGTATAACAGCTTCCCTCCCAGGAAGAGACACAGAGCCAAGAATTCAGCCTTTGTCTGGAATAGTGGACCTTTTGTAGAAAAGGATTTTAAACTTATTCTTAGAAAAATTCAACTTTTAAAAACACTTCCATTGCTGTAATACTCCATTCTTATGGAAGACATAATTGAAAGGTAATTCTGCTGTAGAATTCATTAGAAATCTGAATTCCATTATTAATGATATTTCAATGTCTTGAGTGAAACATATGTGATGAATACTCATTTTTGGAGCCTTTTTTAAGCTTAAAAAAATCCTTTTTTAATGCATACCTTGGCAGCAAATCCATTAGCTTGGTCAAAGTATCATACAAAAACTACCTTGTAAACCTAAGGAACTGGTTCAATTGTGGATCCATTAGTAAATTACTATTAGTAAGTTAGAAAAAAAAATTCTCTGCCATGTTAGTTTGATATCTGAACAATGAAAAGAAAATCATATCAATGCAGAGGATTTTCTTCAGCCAATTTTAGGAGAGAATGTCAATCTTCATGAATAAAACCTGTGAATACTATTGGTATAGCACCAAAATACCAAATCTAGATGCAATAATATGGAAAAGTGGATCTTAATTTGTCATGAGGACTTGCTTCTTTCTCTCTCTCTACCCCTGTGTTTATAGAATTTCAAACTGGGCTAGATTATATTTTTAGGATTAGATGAGAAGTAGCATCCTCTAGTGGAAAGGCCACTGACTCTGGACTCAGTAGACATGGATTCAAATTCAGCTTTTGCTTCTTAAATAATCTTGCATAGCTCACTTAACTTCTCTTGGCCTCAGTGGCCTCATTTGTAAAGTGAAAGGTTTGAATAGTAAGCCTCAGAAATCCCTTCCAATTCTAGATCAAAGATCATATGCTTGAATGCCTTTAAAGTGCCAGGTTACCAAGTCACAAATTCTTTAAAAAATATCTAGAGATTTCATAGTTTGCTTTTTGTTCTTAGTTTAAAGATTCTATGACTTACTTCATTTTCTAGTTCAAGAAAATTCAACTTATTCCATCAATGTGCTTACTATGTACCAAGTAATATTGTGTTAGATTCTACTAAAATAAAAAATAGCATAATGACTACCAAAGAGTTTACAACTTGATAATCAAGGATTAAATATGTACAGAAATAAATATGATACAAGATAGAAGTAACTGGAAGTGAGACCAGTGAACAGTGCATTTAATTAGGAATAAAACATTGGATTTTCATCTAGTTCTTATCATCAACTGTCAGGACCACTATTCCATTACATAAGGATCCTTACTGCTTCATATTGATTTAGTTTTAAAATGTAATGTTATCAGGGGCAGCTAGGTGGTTCAGTGGATTGAGAACAAGGCCTAGAGATGGGAAGTCCTACAGTGAAATCTGACCTCAGACATTCCCTAACTTTGTGACCCTGGGCAATTACTTAATCCCCATTGCCTAGCTCCATGATGGCAAACATATGACATATGTGTCAGCACTGACGTGCATAACCATTTTTGATGACATGGCTGAATGAGGCTGCATACAGAGAAACATGGGGCTATATGTGGAGGACATTTTTTTCTCAAAGTGACACACCATCCGAGTTATGCTCAGTTTTTTGGTGAATTTTGACACACCAAGCTCAAAAGGTTGCCCATCACTGGCCTAGCTCTTACCACTCTTCTGCCTTATAATCAATACATAATATTTTTTACTGATTTTGTTAAATATATTAAAATTATATTTTAATCTGGTTCTGGCCATACTTGAGCTTCACATATGACATCTCCACTGTAGGCACTGTGGAGTTTGTATTACTTTGTCATTTAAGGTTTTATTAGTATGCCATGTCAGGTATTAGTGCAGGTCGAACAGGTTGTGTCTTATATTGAGTATAGACTTAAACTAAGATAATTACTTTTTAAAAATCCTTACCTTCTGTCTTAGAATGGATAGTAAGTATTTGTTCTAAGGCAGAAGAAAAGTAAAGGCTAGGCAACTGGGGTAAATGACTTCCCCTCAATCACACATCTAGGAAATGTCTGAAAACAGATTTGAATCCAGGACTTCTGATATCAAGATCTTGATCTCTATTCTCCAAGTCACCTCACTTCCCCTAAGATAATTACTTGTTTAAAACAGTTTAAAGGGTTAGAGAGAGAAATTTTGATTTTAAGGCAAGTATTTAGAGTAATTATGATTGTCAATGCTGTGACATAGCCCCCCACCCAATACTTTTATTTAGGTAACATAAATTTAAGACTAAAGAGATGATAATTCCATTATATCTTGTCCTGGTAGGACCTTACCTAGAGTTGTTCTTAGTTTTGAACCCCAGATTTGAAGAAGTACTTTAATGAGCTGAAGAATGACCACTATGGCAAAGGGCATTGAAATCATAATTTATGAAAATCAATTGAAAAAACTAGGCACATTTTTTAGAGAAGAGATGAGTTGGCTGGAGGAAGAGGACTGAGAGGATGAATAAGGCATGATAGTTGTCTTTACATATTTAAAGAATTTCACATGGAAGAGATATTAGATTTGTTTTCTTTGGTCCATAGGGTCATTCCACAAAGTTCTTGATATTAAAATATTGGTGGTTACCCGCACACATTTTACCTCCTAACAGTGACTTATTGGTAGAAATTCTCCCAATTCTCATCATATTCTCTCATCAAGGAGAAGTCTTCAGATGAAAAATCTGTCACAAAAAGTCATAGAACTATTGAATTATGAAATAGGTATTATATAATAAAGCTACCACTTCTTGTTAAGATTTCTTGTTGTTAACTCAGGTGCTTTAACCAGTATAGGCAGTGTGATATCATGGAAACAGTATTGGCTTGGAAGTCAGAACACCTGCGTGTGAATTCTCTGTCATTTAACATTCATGTGATTCTGGACAAGTCACTTCATCTCTCTACCTTGGTTTAAAGAAAAATGTGTGTAATACAATTTGTGCTTTCTTCTTCACAAGGTCATTGTGAGGATCAAACAGGTATGATAAGTACTTTTTGAGTTGTAAAGTACTATATCAATGCTAGTCATTATTCTTTGTCTCTCATGTAACACCTAGCATTGCACCTTGCATGTACAAGGTGCTCAGCAAGTATAATATAAATTATTTGAGTTTAGGGGATGTAAGGAATAAGGAAAAAAGGCTGGTTAGTGTAGTGGATAGTGGTGACCTTGGTCCCAGAAAACCTGAGTTCAAGTTCTACCTTTGTCACATTCCAGCTATATGATCATGGCTAAATCACTTCCAGTAGCCTGACAAAACTTCATAAAGCTATAAACTGCAGGGGAGTTCCTTCTCCTCCACATCCACGGAGACAGTTTTCATGTGAGTAGTCCCCTAGACTGATGAAATTACAAGTCCACATCAAAAAAAAAAAAAAAGAATCAGAACAAGAAATAGGAACAGAAATCAAGGGGCCTGAATCTTATAGTGTTTGTTTTGGCTGCTTTGCCCTAATGTCACAGAGGTTTTGCTCTTTGTCTTTTTTTTTTTGTCCCATGAGAAAACAAGGTAGGTGGTAAAGCAAGGAGGTGGAGGTGGGTGGGGAAGGTGAATAGCTGAGTCCTGGGGTTCTGTTTTCTTTTATATATTTTTTCATAGCTTCTAAAGTTGACAGCACAGACATCTTGAATTCTTTCCAGTTCTAGCCTTATTAAAGAATAGTTGTTTTGGGTTATGATGCACAAATGACTACTTAGAAGGGAAAATATTTTACAGTAGCAAAAAAAGGAAAAGTGTTTAAATTGAATACAAAATTTAATCATCAGATTATTACCACCAGAGACAAGTGGGCATTAGATTCAGGAAACCTGAGGATTTAGCCAGTTTTTTGTGAGTGCAAATATTCTACTATTGCAGTTGTCCAGGGGGATTTAGAGCTCTGCTGCTGTCATATTATGGGATATTTTTCAGCTGTCTCTAATGGGCAGCTTTTGGAAGCTAGTGTCCCAGACAACTGTAATTCTGGCTGCCAGCTAAAATGAAATATTTCATAATTATTATTTAACAAAACTGCTCTATAAGCCTTCCTGTGGTGTGTGGGTGGAAATTATATAGAAATATTTCATTATTCATTTTATCACTATGGAAAAATTCCAAGATCAAGATTGATAAACATGCAGAGTTTTGCATTGAACTTAAAAAAAAAAAAGATAGCTTTGTGTACTTGTGCACATAACCTTGTGCACATAAACAGAATGGTAGAGAGAAATTTATGTTGCTGGGGGAACCTCATTTTGTGTAACATACTACAAAGAGATTTCAAAATGTGATGTCGGTGTTTGTAAGTATTTCTAATGATGATCATAGCCTCACTATTCTCTTGAATAGGAATTCTTAACTTTTTTTTGTTATAATTCCTTTTTTGTTCTGGTGAAGACTTTGGGCTCCTCAGGGAAAACAAAAACAAAAACAACCCACATTTTGAAATGCATAAAATATATGGAATTATGAAGAAAATAAATTACATGTAAATAAAATTATCAAAATATTGTTTAAAAAGTTAAGATTCTAATTTAAGAACCCTTTAGATGAATTCATGAGTGAGAAAAAAAATTCCTTACCTGCTTTCTAATCTTTTGGTGATGATCCCCTTGGATCTTAGATAGGCTGATCCTTCCAAGAATTCTGTTTCTGGGCTTATACTTGGAGCCTTTGGGATTGATACATCCTGCCTTAGCTTGTATTTCAACTAAAAGAGTCTTTGAGCATTCAGAGTTATAGGATCAGAGACTTTAGAGGCTAACAAGTCCAAACCCTTCATTTTACAAATGAGAGAGCTGAGGCACAGATAGATTAATGAGTGAATTGCCAAAGGTGACACAGCTAGTCAAGGTGTGAGGCAGGATTTGAACCTAAGTCTTTCTGATTGCAAGTTCAGTGTACTATGCACTGTCATGATGAACAGTGGGGTCAGAGATTATAGCAGAGATTATAACAAATATTTTATTAAAAAGTTGTTAGAAATAAAAATTATTTTAGCAGATTGTTTAGAGGCAGTCTATTGTAATTTTTTAAGTGTATAGAGCTGGGGTACATGAGTATTCAGCAAGAATTGCTTATTGATTACTTTTGTAATATGGTTAATTAATTTATTCATTCTTTAAGGGAAGATTATTTGGGATTTTTTAAAGTGGATGATACTTGTTTTTAAGAAGAAAAGTACATCACTAATGGAAAATCTTTTTCTTTGAAAAGTTAAAGAGTTTTCCTGGGTATCTTCTTACAGGTTTAAAAATATTTTGGAAGGGCAGGCTGTTTTGAGGTAAAAGCAAAGATAAGAATACAGATAAAATCTCTCCTAACTGGTCCTCCATCTCTAATTCTGAAAAAAGAGAGGCTTCTGGCTATCTTCAGTAGGTCCTGACAAGAATAATTATTTAATGATCGTAACATTCTTAGAACTATAGTATAAGTAGTTTAAAACTTAATAATAATTAGCTCTACTTTAGGCATCTGAGTACTTGAGAATAAGACTCCAAAAAGACCAAGGTGGTATATATGAAGGAGAAATGTGGAAGCATAGAAAGGCCACGGATTTGGGAGACAGAAGCCCTGAGTTCTAGTTCAGGCCTTGCTACTAACTTTGGGTCTTTGGGCAAGTCTGAATACTGCTAAAATGGTTTCCTCATCTATTAAATAAGAAGGTTGCACTCAAAAGATCACTCTTGAACTGAAATAAATAATAACAGAACCAGTGATAGCTTACATTTATATAGTACTTAAGGCATAGTGCTAAGTGCTTTGTAATTATTGTCTCATTTGATCTTCAAAAACCAAATATAGAAGTACTTATAATTAACATCTCTAATATGCAAATGAGGAAATTGAGGTAAAATAAGACTAAATGACTTTCCCTGGATCAGATAGATGGTAAATGCCTGAGGTCAAATTTGAACTCAGATATTTCTGAATTTAGACCTGAAGCTCTATCTGCTTCACAACTAGCTGCCCCACGCATTGGGTCTTTTTAAAGATATTGCTTTTTTATATTTTTATATATTTTGATACTTTCTTTTTTGAGACAACTACATAAATTTAAGATTTTTTTTTTCATTGTTGTATAAGGAGGCTGGGAAAAAAATTCAAGCAGAGTGATCTTTAATAGACTAGACAGAGTCTATGGGGGTTTTTTGTGTGTGTTTCTTTTGGTTTTGTTTATGCAAAGGTATTTACCTAAAAGCAAACTCTTCTCAGCAATTTGAATGTTTTGTTTGTGTGTGCTTCCTTGTCATTTATGTCACAGGGAACCTATATTTTCTGTGGTAAAAAAAAAACACACACACACACACACAACAAAACCAAAACAACCACATTAGTATCTAATGTCCAGACAGGTTGATTCCAGGTGCAGAAGCCATATGGATTTCTTTTCATTATCTCATTTGCCCTGTCTTGCACTGGTTGAAACATGAGCACATCAATTAACTTCTTTCCCCCAAGCTATGTGTTTGGAGAATGTTCTTTTTTCTTTTTCATCAATTCAAGAGATAAAACTGTCAAGCTCCATCATTGTAGCCTGATCCTTCAGCAAGTCTTCTACTTAAGTTAAAAGTTCTGGAGAAAAAACATGGATCATTTCTACACATTTATACTTTGTTTTTCAAGTTAGTCAAACACATCTTGTGTGGGCACCTGAAATGAATATATGCCGTCTATGAAATGCCAAGGAGCTATTATGACAGAGCTTTAGAATAGTTATATCAAAAACACATAAATACAAAATTTTTGTGGGATTTTGACTCCACTAACTGCTTACTGAGTCAGGTGAATAGATAGTTACATTGTATTTTATCTATTTAAAAAAGACTTTTTATTTTTCAAATTATATTAATAGTAATTTTCAACATATACTTTCCAAAATTATAAGATCCAATTTCTCTCCTTCCCACCCAATCTTTACCCCTCCTGAATGTGGTAAGTAATTTGACCTGGGTTAAACATGTATTACTGTGCAATAAATACTTATGTATTGGTCATTGTTTTATGAGGGTTTATTCTATTCCTATTCACAGTTATGATAATTAACAGTGTATTCCCATCAGTCTTATTTTCCCCCTTTTGAACATGCCTTTTCTCTCCTTTCACTCTGTCCCTCCTCACAAGTGTTTTGCTTTTAATCATCATACATCCCCACTTCCTCCTCCCTTCTGTTATCCCCGCTCCTTATTCTTCTCCTACTTCTCTATAGGGTAAAATAGGATTCTATATCCAAATGAGTATGGTTATCATTCCCTTTCTTAGTCAATTCTGATAAGAATAAAGTTAAAAAAAACCCTTATTCTCTTCTCAATTGTAATTTTTTTTTTGCCTTTTTAGGTGAGATAATTTACCCCATTATACCTCTCCCTTATCTTTTCTCTCAGTGCAATCCTCTTTTTCACTCATTGATTTTTTTACATGATGTCATCCTAGTTAACTTACTCCCACAACCTCTATGCATACTCCTTCTGATTGCTCTAATAATGATAAAATGTTTAAAAGTTATAAATATCTTTCTATATAGGAATATAAATAGTCTGACCTTATTAAGTCCCTTAAAATTTTTCTTTCTTGTTTACTTTTCTATGATTCTCTTGAGTTTTGCATTTGGACATTAGCTTTTATATTTAGGTCTAGTCCTTTCATTAAAAATGTTTAGAAATCCATTTTATTACATCACCATTTCCCCCTAAGAGATTATAATCAATTTTATTGGGTAGGTCATTCTTTTTTGTAAATCTAGTTTTTTTTTTTTGCCTTCTGCAATATGATATTCCAAGCCTTCTAATCCTTTCACGTAGAAGTGTCTAAATCCTTTGTAACCCTTAGTGTGAATTATTTCTTTCTAGCTGCTTATAGTATTTTCTCTTTGACTTGGAAGCTTTTGAATTTGTCTATAACATTTCTTGGAGTTGTCATTTGGAGATTATTGCAGGAGGTAATCTGTGAATTCTTTCAATTTCTATTTTATCCTCTTGTTAGAGAACATTAGGGTAGTTTTCCTTGATAATTTATTGTAATATTATGTCTAGGCTTTTTTTAAATCATGGATTTCAGGTAGTCCAGTTATTCTTAAATTGTCCCTCTTGAATCTATTTTCCAGGTTAGTTTTCTATTTCAATGAGAAATTACATGTTTCTTCTATTTTTTTTCATCCTTTTGATTTTATGTTTTCTTAATGTCTCATGAATTTATTAGCTTCTATTTGTCCAACTTTAATTTTTAGGAAACTTTTTTCTTCATTGGGTTTTTTTTGGGTCCCTTTTCCCATTTGGCAAATTCTGCTTTTTAAATTGGTATTTTCTTTTTGTACTGTTTTCATTTCTTTTCCTCATTTCCCCTCCACTTCTCTTATTTGATTTTTGGAATCCTTTTTCATTTCTTCTAGAGTCAATTCTCATTTTTCTTTGAAATTTGCATATAGATGCTTTGATCTTATTGTCCCTTTCTGAATCTGTGCCTTGTTCTTTGTCACCATAGAAATTTTTCTATGTTTAGGTGGGGTTAATTTTTTAGATACTTATTCATTTTTATAGCCTTTTCAATGACTTTTATTTTTATAATAAAAATGTTCTCAGGGTAGAGGAGACACTCTCTTACTTCAGTTTTTTCTTGCTGCTACTTGTTCTTGGACTTGTAGCCCTAGTTCTGGATTTCTGTAAGTTTCAGTCTTCCTAAGATGGTTTGATAGGCCTGTGGGATGAGAATTCTGAAAGTCAACTCTCACTGCTGATTCAGTCTCCCCAGGGACTGCTGATGGCTTGCAGGGCTCACAACACTGTGAATTACCTTTTGTTGGGGCATAGGGTCTCACATCCAACTTGAGAAGGGTTACCAGCCTTCTCTGTGTGTTGACACATTCCAGGTACACTGAGGTCTGCTTTGTGCTGGGCCCTATAGGCTTCGGAAGGGTTTTTGGGCTTCCCTTTGAGCTTGTACCAACTAGGTACATTGCAGACTCCCTGTGCTTGGGCTTGGGGCCTCCCTACAGACTTGCTCTAGGTCTTAGAATTTCAAAGGATGGTCATGAGATGTTAAGTTGTTGGGTTAGGCAGTGTCTTGAAATTGGCTTGGACCCAGGTTCAGAACCTGGAGCACTAGAGGTGGGATGATGGAAATTATTGTTGGTTTGTGCTGGTACACTTTTGTGTAACCTTGC
This sequence comes from Monodelphis domestica, assembly GCF_027887165.1. Lineage (NCBI taxonomy): Eukaryota > Metazoa > Chordata > Mammalia > Didelphimorphia > Didelphidae > Monodelphis > Monodelphis domestica. Next base: position 143,305,990 of record NC_077227.1, on the reverse strand, counting down.
TGTGGGCTATGCAGCCTTGCTGAAGGCTGTACTGTGTTCTTAGCCCAGTGAGCTAGACCCTCTCTACATATCTTCCAAGTTCTTTTTCTTAAGGCAAATTGTTTTACTTCATCTTCTTGTTGGTTCTATCGCTCAAGTAGTTGTCTTGAAGAGTTTTTTAAGGTTAATTGGAGAGGATTCTCAGAGAGAATCTAACTTTCTGTGCTTCTGCTCTGCCATAGTCTATACCTACATTTTAGAAATATTTGCAGCAAGACTGGGGAACCAAAAGAAAGTTTTAATTTGTTTTCAATTAACCTAAAACTTCAGGTAACTGGAACACCTCTTTGACTAAATGTTTTATATAATAATGATTTTATTTTCATTGCCTCCCTTGTTAGCTTATTTAGTTCTTGGAAGAATGATAGACCTAACATGTACTCCCTAAGTGAAGTTGAATTATATTTTCAAAATAGTATATTAAGAGATGAACTTGAAGTCAAGAAGACCTGATTTCAAATCTACCTCATATACTAATTTATTGACCCTCGTTAAGCCATTTAACTTCTGTGTATGCCTACCCGTCCTCATATGAATATTGAGGGAGGTTGGATTTATGCACTAAAGTGAATTTTCTAGTCTTAATTTATGATCCTATGTATTTGATGTTCCTTTTCCTATTCCTTTTGAGATATAGCAGGTTCTCTGAAACATCCTTCTCTCTTTTATTTTATTGAAAGACTAGAAGACTTGCTTTTTTCTAGCAAGACTGCAATTTTCTTTTAATCTTCAAAGTAGATATTGAAGCTGATAATTTTCAAGGATTATAGTAGTGATTCCACTTCACCATTCCTAGGATTATGGAAAAACAGAGCTCCCCCACCTCCTCTCCCATCCTCTCTCTTAAATTCAATTCATTAGTTATGGTGTTGAGATATATATCTGAACATATGACACCTGCCTTTGTATCACAGGCTCTGAGATCACTGTTCATAAACTCCACTCTCTTTGATAGTCTAGCTCTCCAGAGAGCAGTTTATTTGCTTTTCTCCTAAGGATTCTAGGGATAAACCTGAGGGCCTTGGGATGTTTTTTTTTAACTATTGGCCAGAAGCCCTTACCACTGATTATCTCATTGATATCAGTTAACCTAGTGACATAATTAGTCACCCAGAGTTAATAAGCTTTTACTTAGGGATATTTACTAAGCAGGAAGTAAAAAAGAACAGTTGGTATAAAACAATCCTTTGAGTGTGGGGCATATCCTTCCACAATTACATCCATAATTCAGGGGAAAGTGAGACCAAATTAAGAAAACACTTGTGGCAAAGATATAACAGTTTCTGGTTGAATGAAAGTCCATTATTCCACTTATTAAGTCCTAATGTCGTTCCCTTTAGTTTTGGTTGTCTATTCCTGAAAAAGTCTTTCTACAATTTTTTGATGTGATGCCCGTCACTCACTGCTATTCCAGGAATGCTTCTAGAATGCTAAATAGATGTGTAAATCTTCCAAAAGGAAGATGAAATTCGTAAGTTTGTTCTGTAGCCTAGGGGAATTGGAGAATAGAAATAGACTTCTCATTTTCTTTGTAACTAAAGTGGTTTCTTTTCACTGGTTTGGGCTGGAGGTTCTCTACTACAAGGGTGATCTGCTATTTCAACCTCTGGAGTAATTTACAGTTTTTAAGCTAAGTCCTATAGGGTATTAATGACTTTCTTCAAACAACCACAAAACATTTCCTGTGTGGTATCATTGTTTCACCCAGTAATTCACAGATATTTAAATCCCCCTTGGAATAATTGAGTCCAAGTAAATTATGCCCTTGATTGATGAATTCTTTGCAAATGTCAAGTTCTTGTTCATACCTATTTTACCTTTGATTGATTGAAAGGGAACCCTCTATTATTTATGAGATAGAGATTTTAGGGGCTCAGTCAATTAATTAATAAATATTTATTAAGTACCTAATGTGTACCAGACACAGGGGAAATTGCCAGTCAAATTGATGCCCCATTTCAAATTGAAAAACTGATGCTGGGCCATAATATTTAATAGACCTCTATCAGTTTTCTAGTCCAGGAAAATTGTATCTTAACAAAAGCACATTTTTTATACTTCTTTATATGGAATTAACATAAAAAGCTGTTTAGATTGAAAATGGTTTGGACTTGGAGGAAATTAAAGAATTCATATTTGGTAACATGTCTTGTGCTTGCCTTCTTATAAAAAAAAAGAAGTTGAATTATATGCAGCTGTCTAAAATTTCACCAGGCCAGGAATTATTTCGAATATATGAAACTAAAAATTTTCAATTAAAGTAGCTGTCTCATTATAAATTGTTTCTTTCCCATTTTAAAAGTACACATTAAAGTTCTGATTGAACCATGCTGGCAGCTTTTTCTTAAAGTCATAGACTCTCTGGAAAAACTTCTGATTTTGGAAAAAAAAAACCACATCTTTTCTATTAGTAACTTCTTATTCTAATGTTCAGATTTCTTTTTACAGGACTTTTCTAGATCTGTATTTCTAAGACATCTGTCACCATGGTATCTAGGTATTTGGGGTGTATCAGTATTTGGCTTTTGAAAAAATCAATAGGATTGTTTTAAAATATGCACATCAGGTATCATTTGTGTTACAAGAAAAATGTAGGAAAGCAGAAGATGAGTCTAGATTTTGGAAAATCTGGGTAACAATGATTTAACAAAGCTTTCAAATTCTGCAGCATGTCTCTAAAATCCATTTTTTTCTGTTGGAAATATACAAAAAGTGAAATGTAGTATTTGTGACAAACTGGAGGATTTCATACATATCTGGTTTCAGGACAGTTTTATAATAGGCATTTTAAAGACACTTTGAATACAATATTAACCACAATATCTATAAAATTAAAGAGAAAAAATATCAACTAGTAGGCTTAATCTAAAATTTTTGGAATTCTTAGAGATTTAGTTTCTCAATTCTGTTCTTACCAAAGTACAATTAATTCTCTCTGAGCTATATGTATACATGTAAATTACTTAAAGGCAAAAACTCCATTACCAGCTTCGTATTGTCAGTATTTTTAGCACAGTGTCTGATATATGATTGGTCCTTAATAAATGCTTCTTGATTGAGTGAATGACTGTATGGACACATAGTATTCATACTATTGATCCCTGTTCAGGTGGATAGTGGCATTTTACCACTGCAGCCAATACTCCATTAAGGCTCAGATTTGAATTATTTCTATATGTGGTAGTTAGTTGAGAAAAAATTGTGTAAATAGGTTCATCTCCACAGTATTTTTCCATGATTGATTATATGAAATTGAAAAGCTTTTGCATGAACAGAGTTAATAAAACCTACCATACTTCCCACATCTGATACCTGAATTTCCATGCCCATGTCTTAATATATAACATATAATATGTACTTTCATCTTGCTCCTTTTAACCTGTACTGTCTTTTTTGAAAAAAAAAATAGATACTCCCAGAGGCATATTCCAACTATTAAGTATCAGTGGTATCTATAGGGCAAAATTTGTCTACTTAGATTAAAATTTTGTTTGATCTTGAATGCTACTCATACTTCATGCATTGTGTAGTTTGGACATCTCAGGACAGGGATTCTAATCCTCATTCCTTTCTTATATTTTATTTCATGGGAATCTTTGGATGTTGATGATGTTAATGTTATTATCATCATCTTAGATTCTATCATAGATAAAAAAGCAAAGCAAAAAAAAAGTTTCCTTGTATTTCAAAACTTGGTCTTTGTCTGGCAGGCTGTCTTAGGCCTAGCCATTGCATCTTTTCTACCTGGTGATCAGTTTCTCTTGTTCTGTCCTTTTCTTAGAATCCCCTCAAATCTGAAATCTTCCCTGCCTAGGAATTTCTAAACTAGAGACTTCTAGCTTTCCAAATACTTTGTAACCTTTTTGCTTATGACATCAGAAATAGGACATTAATTATCTGCTCCTGAGTAGGAATTTGTTTCTCTTGTTAAAATGTCTTCACCTCTTCAGCTTACTTGACCTACCATTATGAATGTTTTCCCATTATCCACCCATTGAATTGGAAAGGGCTTGATATAGTAATGTACTAAGTCATGGTGACAGCCTTAAAAAAAAAAAACTTTTGGGAAAGTGATAAATGTTGGAGAGGATGTGGCAAAATTGGGATGCTAATGCACTGCTGCTGGAGTTGTGAATTGGTCCACCCATTCTGGAGGGAAATTTGGAACTATGCACAAAGGGCTTTAAAAGAATGCCTACCCTTTGTCCCAGCCATACCATTGATGAGTTTGTACCCCAAAGGGATAATAAGGAAAAAGACTTGTACAAAAATATTTATAGCCATGCTCTTCATGGTAGCAAAAAATTGGGAAATGAGGGGTGTCTGCTGATTGGATCATGGCTTAGTAAATTGTGGTAGATGTTGGTGATGGAATATTATTTTTCTGAAAAGAATAATGAACTGGAGAAATTCCATGTGACCTGGAACAACCTCCAGGAATTGATGTAGAGTGAAAGGAGCAGAATGAGAAGAACATTATACACACAGGTGGATACACTGTGGCACTATCAAAGGTAATGAACTTTTCTACTAGCAGCAAGGCAATGACCCAGGACAATCCAGAGGAACTTGGGAGAAAGAATGCTGCCCACATGCAGAGAAAAGATCTGTCGAAATGGAAATACAATAGAAAAATATGTGATTGATCACATAGTGTGATAGGGACATGGTTCAGGTTTTGATATTAAGCAATCATTCTACTGTAGATATTAATAACCTGGAAATGGGTTTTGAACAATGATACATGTATAACCCAGTGGAACTGCTTGTTGGATTCAGGAGTGGGGAGGAAAGAGTGAGGGGGTTGGGGGAATCATGAATCATGTAACCATGGAAAAATATTCTAAATAAAAAAAGAAAAAAATGTTTTGGAAAACCTTTATGTTCTTTCTCCTTACTTCTCTTTAGTTTCTGTGGTGATATCTTCGATTTCATCCTTTACTTTGCCTCACTTTGACCAATTGTAGTAATCAGTTGTTGCCCCAATTTGAGGGTATACTACTCTATTTTTATAAGGGATAAGTTGCTGCCCAGTTTGGGAGATGGGTGCTGCCCTAGTATCATTCCTTTGTTCTCCATGCCCTGAGAAGATGGCAGATCTCTCCTATTAGATCATAAATAGTTGCCTTGATTTGCCACTTACTAGATACCATTTTGTATCCATTAAACACTGTTGAAATAGTAAACCACCAATTCTCAAAGGATCATAAAAATGTGATCCATTCTACACTGGCCTATAATACTTCTTAGGACCAAAATGATTAATATTAGAGAGGAACTGGCTCTCCTCTTCTCCTTTGGACTCTTTCCTTGCCATAGTCCCAAATGATGTTATTTTTTAAAATGGTAGCCATTGCAAGGTTAAGTTAATTTCTTGTCACTAGCAATTAAAAATGCTATTTTTATTTTTGATTGGAATAAACTTTGTCCATAAATGATGGAAATCATGTTAAAAGTAATAACTCAAGTCTTGCTGGATAGGGTGAGGTAGCTGTTGCTGAGTCTGTTGATAGAACATAGAGATCCATTTACCCAGCATTTGGTGAAATCATATCTATTAAGAAGTTGGTAAAGGGAGAGTGTGATTTTTGTACCCTCCATTCTTCATCCAGAGCCATTTTGATTTCATCTAGCTGTGTTTTAGAAGAGATAATTGTTCTTGCTGAATTATTTCTATAATAAATTTCTAGGTATAGATTCCTTGACAGTATAGATGCTGTTTATTCTCATAGAAAACAGGCTGATCTTTGGATAAGGTATGCTGAAAAAGAGAGTTGTCTGATTGAAGTTAATGGCACAAAATTGAGCCAAACACGGAATAATTTAACAGCAAAGGCTTGTGCTTTAGTGAAGGTTTTTATTTTTTCATCTGGAGTTTTTTATCTCCTAATTTAAGACTGTATTTTTCTGTGTGTTTATCTCCTAACAAATATATTTTAGTCATGACATTCTAACACAATATTAATGTAATTGGTGATTTGCCTTGGGCCAGACATTCAGAAACACAATTTGGGATTAGGTGAAAAAAAGTGACTAATGTACCTATTTCCTTTGACCTAGAGAGCTCATTGCTTGTCAAAAACCTGAGAATGTTATGAAAAGAAAGAATGGTCCCATATTCATCAAAATATTCATAGAAAAACAAAGTAGAGGCTCATTTATTGGGAGAAATGATTAAGCAAATTGTAGTGAATATTATTGCTTTGAAAGAAATGGTGAATATGAAGAACTGATAGGATAAGAAGTCAAAGGAACTGATATAGGGTAAAATAAGCAGGACAAAATCAATTTTCACAGACTTAACATAAGCAAAAAAAAAACCTCTCCTCTAATAAATTATATTGACCAAACTTAGCACAACAAAAGATTTGAGAAAATGGGCTTTCCTCTTATATTGTGCTGTTAGGGGTCTATGCATATGCAGTATTTTGTATATTGTCCAACAGTGAATGCTTTGGTCTATTTTTCTAAACTAATTTCCTCCCCCTCTCTTTAAATCTTTGCTACAAGAGATGGTTCACTATGTAGAGGAAAGATAAGAGATAGTAATAATTGAAGTTTAGGTAAAATTAGACTTCAATAAAATAAGATTAATTTTTAAATCATTTTATTGAAAGTGATTCTGTTTTGGCTTCTGAATTGTGGGGGTCCATATTTCCAAACAGAAATGGTTGCATCTTGATTTCTGTCTTTATTTCTACTCAATTATAATTTCTATGGCTCTTGAGATTGTTATTATTCAGTAAAATCTAAAAAACAGAATAATAATTATACTATTATAAAGCACATGATCAGGAATACTTTGTCATTGTCAAATCTGAAATGTGCCTTATGGCACTAACTGTAAAACTGATACCAAGGAAGCCTTTAATTCAAGGATGGGGGTCAGAAAAAGAGCCAGGCTCTGTCCTGGGAGTTTGGTTTCAGTCTGTGTCTTGTTACATAGACAAGGTAATCGGTCTGTCCTCTTTCCCACAGGTGGTGGATATGACTGATTACAAATTACAACTTTGGAGTTGCAGCTGTTAGTTTTTGGTAACTCCCTAAATTGGCAGCTCTCCAGTACTGAATAAAATTTCATGTTTTATACTGGAGTCTAAAATGGAGTACTTGTAATGTTCTGAATTTGGCAAACTGAATGCTTTTCTTTTACAATATTTCAAGAAGCCATCTATAATTCACAAACATAACAATCAAATATTTTACATAGACTCTGTTTGTGTAACATAAGGAAGAAAAGATAAAAATTATATGACTTTTTTGCTTTTTGAAAAAATTTCTAAAAAGGATGGTAGTTGATGACTTTGGTAAAAATAATTTACATGGCATTACTGAGCTAGTGGTTAGATGGCAAGAGAAAGAAATGAAGATATTTTGTATGTGAGTAGAACCCATACATTGGAGATAAACATGAATGTATAATGATGTTTATGTCAATTTTAGATGGTAGTTGAGTGGCTAAGAATATTTTTGCATGGGTCTGTGAATTAGAGACAATATAGTAGAAGAAAACAAATAATGAAGACATGATCATAGTTATTTCCATATTTAATGGATTTATGATCAAATGAACGTGGGCCTAATCTTCATCCAGGGGGATTGCAACGCTTCTGTATTTTATCATCTATATTGTTCCTATTCATGTCCTTTCATAAATTCTCTAGTCTGCCAAATTCATTGGAGGTCTTCCTTTACATCCTTGGATATTTCATGGTTATTGTTAGAGAAGTACTTGAGTTATTAACCCTTACTCTTTTATGTCTAACTCATTTCCTTTTTTAGTTTACCGTGCCACTGATGAAGCCACTTTTTTAGATGACAGTCATTGGTGACAGTATACTAGAACCTACTAATATTGGCCATTTGTCTCTCCACTGACATTTAGGTCACCCATAATTTTCGGGTTTTTTGAGATTCTGTGATTAATACCAATCTACCTTCATTAGCAAAAATTTATTGTAAAAAAGATAGATATTTATGTCAGGAAATGGCTTATAACCACTGACTGGGGAATATAATTTCTAGAATATATTTTACTTTATTCTCTTCCTTTATAAAAATTCTATTCCTAGCTCTTCTACCATGACCACTTCCAGTAATGATAAATCATGGTTACCTCATGTAGAAAAGAAGTTGAAATAGATGTTTTCTGAAGTCTCTTCATTCTTTAAATCTGTGAACCTATGAAAATAATAGCCAGCATTTATAAAGCACTTTAAGATTTGCAAATTATATATTAATATAATAGCCCTGTGAACTGATGCACAGAAATATTAAATGACTTTCCTTAGGACACATAGGAAAAAAGTATTCAAGACTGGATTCAAACTCAAGGTCTCTTGACCCTCAAGACTTTTACTCTAGCCACTGTATCCCCTAACTGCTGCTAGCCATCTAACTTCATATTGTAATCTGGGCAAAATTCATTCCCTGTTCATTTGTTTTTTTTTAAATTATATGAACTGATGAGTCAGTCTTTTAGATGGCCATGGAACTAATTTATAGACTATCAGTGCAGTATCATCTATCACTGGAGAATCTGGATAATTTCATCATCTATTTTACCCTTCTTTAATTTTTATATTCTCTATGCTGGTGGACATCTTTGGTGAACATATTTCCTTGCTTTATTCCTTGATATTCATAATGAGAAGATGATTTCCTTTATAAAATAATCTTTTGTAATCATAATATCTGCATGTTTTAGGGACATATTTTGCCTACTGAAACACATTTTTATATGTGTAATCAACAGATCATACTTTTTGTAAAATGTGTGACTGATGATGTTTGCTATCAAAAATTGTCTGTGAAAGCTTGTCTGTTGCTTTTACATTTTAAAAAATCTATATGCATAGACCATACTCATAAAGATTTTATAGAGATAAAAATAAGTGTAGGAGTCAGTAGTTGCTTGTGTCTTTTTGCTCATCTTCTTTTTTGGTAATATAAACATTTGCAATCTTTTCCATTCTTTTGGTAACTTCTCTTGGAAATAAGTTGTCTCTATGCTTCCAATCTTAGAGGTCAATGTTTTTCATTTATATAGAGGTCACATGTTTTTCTTAACGGTATTTCTTTTTTCTTCTCTTATGCCAGATTTTACTTTGCATTTATATATTTGTATTCCAAATTAGTCATTCTCTCTTTTGTTTCTCTAGATTGTCTTGGTATTCAAGTTTTTCTTGTATTCTGGTTTTTTAATGATGCTAATATTTTTGCCTTGTTGGTGATAGATTATGTCATTTCTTCCCTTTTAACAAATTTATTCAAGTTTATGATTTCTCTTCTGAATCATGCATCAATATTTTTATCTGATTCTAATCTCTCTTGGGAATCTGTAGACTTCTCTGTTTCATTAGGTGCTGCTTTAATTTATTTTTTAAAATATGTTTAGAAATATTTACAGTCATTTAGTCCTCTTGGTAGTCTTTCCTTCTGCTTTAATATTTTTCTTATTGAATTATCTTTGTGCTCCTCATTTTTAACTGAATTTTCTTACTCCTGATATCTTTAGTAGTCTTAGCCTTTATATCTTTACATTCCCTAATCATTTTCTGATTTCCCTTTTGCTAGCTTGCCAGTCAGCAAATATTTGTTAAATTCCTATGATGTACCAGGCACTGTGCTATATACTAGGGATATAAAAAGAGGCAAAAGTGGATATAGAAAGAGGCAAAAGTCAATCCCTATCCTCTAAGAGCTCATAATCTAATAGGGGAAAAATAAGTATATAAGTATGTACTAACAAGTTTAATACAGTATAAAGAGTGAACAATTTAATATGTTATGGCACTGGAATTAAGAGGGGTTGGGAAACGTTTTCTGTAGAAGATAGAATTTATTTAGGACTTAAGGAAGCCAGTAGTCACAGATGAGGAGTGTAAGCATTCCAAGCATGGGAATCAGCCAGATAAAATGCATGGATCCAAGAGATGAAGTGTCTTATGTATGAAACAGCAAAGATGTCAATTTTACCAGATTGAAGATTATGTGTTAGAAAATAATGCACAAGAAGACTTGGAAAATTATGAGGGAACTAGATTATGAAAGTTTTTCAGTGCCAAGTAGAGGATTTTATTTTTGATCCTGGAGGTAATAGGGAGTTTATTGAACAGCTGTATGATATACTCAGTCCCATGCTTTAGGAAAATCATTTTGGTGGCTAAATGGAAGATGGCTTGGGGAGAGAAATTTGGGGCAGGAAGCTTATTGGGAGGCTATTGCAATAGTCCATGTATGATGTAATGACAGCCTGCACCAGGATGGTAGCAATTTTAGAGGAAAGAAGGTTGGGCATTTGAGAGAGATTGCAAAGCTGCTTCCAGAATTAAGTACAAAATGCTCTGTTTGGCATTCAAAAGCCTTGATAGCCTAGGTTCCTCCTATATTTAGTTTTTTGATCTAATGACACTATCTTTTGTCTCTTTGTACCTCTTTTTGTACCTCCAGCACTTAGCCACTTAGCACAGTGTCTGGCATATAGTATTTGCTTAATAAATGTTTATTGACTAGTTGAGGTAAAATTAACAGTCATTGATAGCAGATTGGATATGGAATTAAGTGATAGTAAGGAGTTAAGGATGACACCAAGTTTGCAAACCTGAGGCATTAGAAAAATGGTAATAACCTTTTAATTAATAAGGAAGTAGAGGGGAGAAGTAGGCCAAAAGACAATGAGTTCCTTTTTGCACATATTGAGTTTAAAATGTCTACTGGATATCCAGTCTGAGATGTCTGAAAAGCAGTTTAAGATATGAGATTGGAGGTTAGCAGAAAAGTTAGGGAAGTGTAGATAGATTTAATAATTATCAGTATGGGGATGATAATTAAATCCAAGAGAATTAATGAGGCCAAGAAGTGAAGAAGTATAAAGAAAGAAAAGAAGAGGGATCAGGAAAGATGCTATATTAATGGTTGGAGGGCCATGATCTGTATAAGGATACAACAAAGGAGTTCGAAAACGAACAGTTTGATAGGTAGAAGGAGAAGAGGCCATTTGTTTTGGCTATTAAGAGATCACTAGTTATTATGGAGAGAACAGTTCAGTAGAATGATGAGAATGGAAGCCATATTGTCATATTGTAAGAGGTTAAGAAGATAATGAGAGAAGAAAAAAGTAGGAGAAATGATTGTAGATAGCCTTTCCAGTTTAGCCACAAAGAGAAATAGAGTCATAGGACAACAGCTGGTGAAGATGAAAGGATGAAGCAAGGATTTTTTGGAAAAGAAAACATGGAATGTTGGTAGGCAGTATGGAATTAATCATTAGGCAGAAAAAGATGGAAAAGAAGTGCTAAATTAGAAGTAATAGAAGGAGCAATCTGTTGGTGGATAAAGGATGGAATGGAATTATTTTTGCAGGTGAAGGGGTAGGCCTTGGTAAGGAGTAAGGCCACTTCATGTAAGGCAGAGGTGAAGGAGGAGTTAGTGGCAGGAGCCATTTGATTTATATGGACAAAAAAAGAGAAGAGAGTTCATGGCAATTAGGTTCAATTATTCTGTAAAATACCTGACAAGGTTCTCATCTGAGAGACTTGAGGAGAGAGGCGCCATCGATGGTTTGAAGAAGGAAGAAAAGATTTGAAAGACCTGCATTGGGGAGTGGGAAAATGGGTCTATAAGAGAAGTGTAGTAGAATTACCTAGCAGCAGTGAAGGCCCATTTGAAGTTAAGTATTAATATTTCTTCAATATCTATACTACCTTTTATCAAGATGTAATTACCTTCCTTATTTCTTTTAATCAGATCTATTTTGCTTGAGATTTGTCTGGGTTCATGATTACTACTCCTGCTTTTTTTTTTTCCTCAGTAGAAATCCAAAAGATTCTGCTCCAGCCTCTTACCTTTACTCTGTATGTATCTATCTACTTCAAATTTGTTCTTGAAAACAACATATGGTAGGATTCTGTTTTTTAATCCACTTTACTATCCACTTCTTTTTTTGGGGTGAATTTATCCTGTTTACATTCACAGTTATGATTGCCATCTGTGTATTTCCCTCCATCTCCATTTCTTTTTTAATCTTGCCCTTTCTCCTTTCACTGTTTCCCTCCACAGTGGTGTTTTGCTTTTAGTCACTTTTCCCTTTCCTCCTCCCTTTTATTATTCCCCTTCATACCACCACTTTTATTATTCCCCTCCTACTTCTCTATAGGGTCTTTTAAACCCCCCCATTCTCCCTGCCTTATATTACTCTCCTCCCCACTGCCCAATTTCTTATTCCTCTTATACTTCTCTATAGGGTAAGATAGGATTCTATACCCCAATTAATCTGGCTGCTCTTCCCTTTCTGAGCCTATTCCAATTAGAGTAAGGTTTAAGTATTAACCATCACCACCTACATCTTCCCTTCAACTGTAATGCAATTCCCCCCACCCTGAACCTCTTTATGTGATATAATTTATCCCATTTTATTTATCTTCCCATTTCCCTTAGTACAATCCTATTTTTCACCCTTAGTTTTTTTTTTGCATATCATCCTAAACAGCTTACTACCATACCCTTTGTCTATGTCTACTTCTCCTAACAACTACGGTAATGATAATAATTTTTAAGTGTAACATATCATCTTGTCCATATAGGAATACAAATAATTTGAACTTAATGAAGCCCTTAAATTTTTTTCTCTTTCTTATTTACTTTTTTATGCTTCTCCTAAATTTTGTATTTGAACATCAATTTTTTTTTGTTTTAAATCTGGTCTTTTCTTCAGAAATATTTGGTTGAACCAGCAATACAACCACTAGGTTTGTACCCCAAAAAGATATTAAAAAAGAGTTGTAGAAAAATATTCATAGCCACATTATTTGTGGTGGAAAAAATTGGAAGGCAAGGGAATGTTCTTTGATTGGGGGATGGCTGAACAAATTGTGGCATCTGGAATGGAATACTATCGTGCCATAAGGAATGATGAACTGCTTGATTTCTATAAGAACTGAAAAGACCTCAATGAACTGATATAGAATGAAATTAACAGAACCAAGAGAAAATTATATACAGAAAATAGAACATTGTGGAATGATCAAATGTAATTGACCTTGCTACTAGTAGCAATGCAATGATCCAGGACAATCCCAAGGGACTTATGAGAAAGAATGCTATCTACATTGAGAGAAAGAACTGTGGGAATAGAAATGCAAAAGAAAAGCATATGATTTATTACTTATTTATATGGGTATGATTTGGGGTTTGGGTTTTAAAAGATTATTACAAAAATGAATAATATGGAAATAGTTGTCAAGTGATAACACATGTATAACCAAGTGGAATTGCTTGTCAGCTCAGGGATGGGGGAGGAAAGAGGGGGTGAAGAGAAAATGAATTGTGTACCCATGGAAAAATATTTAAAAATTTAAAAAAAATTAAAAAGGAATATTTGGAGATCTATTTTATTAAATGACCAAATTTTCCCCTGAAAGAATATAATCAGTTCTGATGGGTAGGTGATTCTTGGTTGTAAAGTCATTTCCCTTTCCTTTGGGAATACTATATACCAGTCTTCTGGTCCTTCAAAATCAAAGCGGCTATATCTTATATAATACAAACTCCAAGATTTCATGATATATGAATTGTTTCTTTCTGGCTGTTTGTGATATTTTCTCCTTGACCTGGGAGCTCTTGAACTTGGCTATAACATTCCTTGAAGTTGTCATTTGGGAATTTATTGCAGGAGGTGATCTGTAGATTCTTGCAATTTCTATTTTACCCTCTTGTTAAAAAATATCAGGGCAATTTTCTTGGATAATTTCTTGTAATATGATGTCTACGGGGGTTTTTTTGGTCATGAATTTCAGGTAATCTAGTAATTCTTGATTGTATTTCCTAGATGTGTTCTGCAGTTTAGTTGTTTCTTTCAATGAGATATTTCATATTTTCTTCTATTTTTCTATTCTTTTGATTTTGTTTTATTGTTTTTTGATGTCTTGTGAAGTCATTAGCTTCAATTTCCCAAGTTTTAATTATTAAAGAATCAGTTTCATCCAGGACCTTTTGGTTAAAGCCCTTCTGGTGGGGCAGGACTGGGGCCAGAGTTCAGCAAATAAGGTTGGGGAAAATAAGAGGAAATACAAAGGTTGAAATTAGAAGGGCCTCACCTGTAGATAAGGGTGAGGGGAAAAGATAAGAATCAAAGACACAGACACAATTTGAGGTCAGAGGGGACCCATACTGATGACAATGCATATGAGTTTATTGCAAGCATGTAGATCTTTTAAAGGGAAAAACCACAGAAAGTAAAAACAATCGTCCATGAGAAAAGTCCATGGGAAAGTGTATCAAGAATGAAGATAGGGTACCTGGGGCAAGATAATAATGGTTCCAGCAATCATCCAGGGTTCATTGAATGGTCAGCAATCTTGTTATGGGAAACTAAAAGAAGAGGGAGGTGAGGGTACTTGGACCCATTCTCAAACAGATTGTGAGATCTCAACTTCTGATGAGGGCTCCCAGATCCTTATCTTAGATTGACCCAGAGTTATCAACCTATGACACCTTTTGATCCTCTTTTTCCACTTGATCCATTCTATGTTTCATGGCCCTCTTTCCTTAATTGTGTTTTTTTTTTTTGGGGGGGGGTCTCTTTTTCTACTGGGTCAATTCTGTCTTTTAGAAAACCCTTTCCTTTATTGGATTTTTATGCTTCTTTCTCCAGTTAACCACTTTTACTTTTTAGACTGTTATTTTCTTTTTTAATTACTTTATTTTTTACTCATTTTTTAAACCAGTTCTATTTGATTTCTCAATTCCTTTTTGAGTTCTTACAGGGTTTGAGACCAATTCTTGTTTTTCTTTGAAGTTTTGCATGTGGTTGCTTCAATCACTGTTGATTCTGTGCTTGGCTTTCTGTCCCCATAGAAATTTTCATAGGCTAAATGTTTATTTTTCCATTTCTTCATTTTTCTAGCCTTTTTTTTAACCTGTGGACTAGGAATTCTGAAAGTGGATTATTCTGTCTCCTCTGCTGCTGGCTTGCAGGGATTGGTACTGTAAGCTATTTTGCCCAGCATCTATGTCTTCAACTCAGTAAAACAGGCTTGAAAGGACCCAGCACTATAGACTTCTGGGCCTCACTAGGGACTGGTGTAAGGGCCTGGGACTTCAAGGGCTTTTCTGAGGTCCTTCTGTAGCCCACTTCCCAGGAACCTGTAGTTAGTTTAAGCCCAATGGTGGAGCCTAGCACAATAGGTGGGGGAGGGTGGTCAGCCAACAGTTCTCTGTGTGCAGTTTTGCTTCTAGTTCCCCCTTATCCCAACTGTCTCTGCCTGCTTTTCAAGTTGTGTTCAGCAGGGGAACCCCTCATCCCATATTGCTGTTGGTTTTTTACTCCTATCATTTTGAAGTACTTTTTAAAGATTGGTTTGGAAAGACTGTCAGAATGGTTTCAGCTTTCACTGCTCTTAAGCTGCCATATTGGCTCTCCCCTTTCCATCAGGTAAATTCTTGAGTTTTTTCTGGAACACAAGCAGAAAAACCAAGTTGCATGCCATGTTAGAGCATGAGGATTGCTCAGTTATATGGACTTCTGCATAGTTGTTTAGAAGAAAAACTGAATGATGGAAAGAAAAATCATTTATTTAATGCTTGCTATATGCCAAGAATTATTCTAAGAACTGAGCATACAAATGAATATTAAATAATCCTTTCCCTCTAGGAGCTCATATTATAATAAGGAAACAACAACAACAGACATAATAGAATAGTGTTTGAGATTTATCAGTAGAGTCACAGAGGAATATATTCAGACTCCAACCAAAGGAATAATGACAGAGTTCACCTAATTAGATTAAAGAAGTGGAAATGAGGGTGGGATATGGCATGGTGACTAGTGTAGATATGTTGGTAGGAAAGTCTAGCATGGCTGGAATTTGGGCTAAGATATAATGAATTGTTATTTTTTATGAGCCCTTACATTCTGTCTTAGAATTAATTCCAAGAATCAGTTCCAAGGCAGAAGAACAGCAAGGGCTAGACAATTGTGTTAAGTGAAATACCTAGGTTCATACAACTAGGACGTATCTGAGGTCAGATTTGAACTTAGCATCTCCCATATTCAGGTCTGGTTCTCTATCCACTGAGTCCCCTAGCTGCCCCAGGTAGTGAATTATTGAGGTAAGTGCCAATCAACATGAGTGAAGGGGGTCTAGAACACAAGTTTTGAACATCAAAGGGTAAAGTTCTTAAGAACTTAGTGTCTAGACTGGATGGTAAAGTGGATAGTATAGAAAAGCACTATTAGTGAAGCCAGGCTTGGATAGAATCTCCTAGGGTTATATTGTGTGACTAAAGACAACCAACAATCAGCATATAGGTCCCCAGGGAGGAAAGAGTTGTCTTTGTCATTCAGTAGAAATATTTTTGTTCCTTCCAGACTTGATGACTCAATTGGTATAAGTATGGAGGTCTTGCATTAGTTCATAGTCTGATTTGGAATATGACCCATAAATGACTTTCCTTTATGGCCCAAAATTGCGTTAATGACAATGATCACCATTCATATTCACAAGTATAACTAAAAGACCCTTCTGATTTTATCTCCCTTTGTGCTTCTCTTGGACAGTTATTGAATTCTGATTATTATGTTTATCTGTGTAGCTGTGTTTTGGACCTTTTCTCTGCCACTAAAGGGCAAAAATGGCCTTATTTATCCTTGTATCTCCTATTAGAACAATGTTTGATAATTTGTCTGAATAAAAGAAATCACAATTTGTAGAAATTGCTGCTGTATACAACTGTGCCATTTCATCTTGTAGTTTA
The DNA here is from genome assembly GCF_027887165.1 of Monodelphis domestica. NCBI lineage: Eukaryota > Metazoa > Chordata > Mammalia > Didelphimorphia > Didelphidae > Monodelphis > Monodelphis domestica. The sequence continues at coordinate 143,289,196 of NC_077227.1, read as the reverse complement.
CTAGATACCTTTGCTTGGGAAAATATCTTTCTCTAGTTCTCTTTTTCCCACCCTTGACCTCCAAGCTCCCAAGAGAGATAGATATCTTAGATAGTCATAAAGGTATGGAATGTTGGTGGGATGGGCATGGCTTGAAGAAAATTGGATAGAATAATTGGAGATAAGGTAAATTAAGGAGATTGATGAGAGCATACAAATGCCAAGGTAGTTACAAGCTCATTTATATGCATGCTCTTCTCCACCCAGTCTCCAGGTATTGACATCTGGGATCTGGGACTTGGGTGATTGATCTAGTTGACAGAAAGACTGAGGCCCCTGAAGTCCTATTATTGATTTGTTTCATTTGGCCAAAATATTTCCTCCCCTCATGCTTATACTTTATCCTTTTGATCAGATGATCATAAAAATTATTTTTGAGTTAAAAAAAGGAAACATAAAATACTATAATCTTCTTCTGGCCCACTTGTTATTTATGAAGCAGAGAGAAATTTGTTAGTGGTATGTTTTTCTAGACTAAGGACTGAATCAGTGTAGGCTAATGATCAGAGGAGAAAAGAACAGTGATCATACTCATGAATTATAATCATAGTAATTAGCATTTTATGACTGTAAAGTTTCAAAGCTTTTTATAAATAGTTTATCTTTACATTCACCCTGGGAAGTATTTGCTATTATTCTCATTTTTCAGATGAGGAAAATGAGACAGAGGTTAAGTGACTTGATTAGGGTCATGTAGCTAGTAAATATCAGGCCAAATTTGAATTGTCTTCTTGATTTCAGGTCCAGCATTCTGTCCATTGCATTTCCTGGTTTCCATTTTCAGTCTATTTTAACTGTTTCACTTTTGACTTTGTTTCCCTAGCACATAGCACAAAGCCCAACCCATATTAACCAGTTGATAAATGTTTATTGAATGATTCCAAAGAATAAATGATAGTTTGTTTATGTTTATGTGAGGAAAACATGGGTTCAAGTCATCCCTCATACACATAATAGCTGTGTGATCTTGGATAAGTCATTTAACATCTTAGAGACAAGTAATCTATACCAATTAAATCAGAGGTCCAGAACAAAAATGTAAAAATCTAAGGTAAGACAGTTTCTACTGGGTTTGATCAGAATATAGTCCAGGACTTTGCTGCCAGGATGGAAATTGGACATTATTTGTTTGATAGGTATTTGGAACAACTTTGTAGAATGTAGTATTGCTGTGGACTTGTTACATAAGTGTTTAAGCTAACTGATTAGAACCAAGTCAACTATTTGCTTGATCAATTGATACTGGTGGATCCAATTTGAAGTCAGGAAGAGAGAAGGTAAAAATAGGAACTCATACCAAGAGATCATAACAAGGCTAGCAAATTGGGCAAGACTGAAATCAAGCCTGGTTTTTAGGAGGTGCTGATAGATACATGATATTCGTATGCTCTGGGAGAATGAGTTTTTAATAAAGTCTAAAATAAAAGGCTGAACCCTCTTCTAGATGGATGACTGGGAGGTTTTATGTGAAGTGACACATTTTTACTAAGTGGCTTAGGGATCTGGGGGAAACATATCCTAAGAAGACACCATCTTTCTGGATTTAAGAGCACAGATTGCTATGATTTTATATAAGATGGAAAATCATGTTCATTTAGCCTGACTTCCATTGAGCTCTTAGGCCTTTACTCTATTACTCTAAGAAATAAGGATAGATCTTTGACTTAACTGATGTCACTCTTTATGCCATAACCAGAGCTGTTTCCCTGGGAAAATGCTGAGTAAATCTGATATGTTAATAAGATAATTCTGAGATTCAAATATATCTGTGGAATTTAAGGTATTTCATTAATAGATAATCCTGTTATTTTTATGGGTCACCATGAAACACCAGACAATTTGATAGATAAATGTTAACTTGAAGTTAACATCAAATTTAAAGTAGAGACAATTTATCAACTTTATAATGGTTCTTCCTTGTTATGGAAAAAGTAAACTGGGTGTGGTGGTACATGCCTGTAATCCCTGCTCCTGGAGAGGATAAGTTTTCTGGATCACTTGAACTTGGGAGTTCTGAGATGCAGTTGACTAAACCAATTCAAACTATCAATGTCTTCACTAAGTTCAGGATCAATATGATTCTTAAGAGTAAGAGAACAGTAGGCAAAGTGAACCAGCTGTGGTCAGAAATAAAGCAGGATCAAGGCAGGGTCAAGTCTTCTCTACCTATCCCTATTGGGACTGGGACCCCGAACTGGCTGCTACATTTCCCAACCAAGCAAGAAAGGGAGACCCAGTCTTAAAGGAACAGAAAGGGGAAAAAAAAGAGGAAGAAAAATTCAATCTTTTACCCTAAATATAACATATATGTATAATTTCATTAAATTTTTCTTATAATTTTTCCTTGGAGTTACTGCTTTTATATTATTCACTATTTATATTTTCCCATTTGTGGCTTTCCCTGAAGAGCTGTTTGAGTCTGTCTGGTTGTCATGCCTCCTCACAGGCTTTCTGTACTATAAAAGCCCATTAGCGTTTTTGGCTAATAATATTAGCAGCTGTATGAACCCTTTCAGAAAAAAATTTGCAAGTTAAGTGTCATTGAGCAGTCAATGTCTTCACTGAATAATTTTAAATCCTTCCCTACTCTGGCCCTTAGTCCCTTAAAAAAATAGACTATGTAACCAACACTTACTCCACAAATGGAGGCATTGGTTTTTGTTTTTTTTTTCTAGAACCACAGACACAATTTTCTATTTTCTAGAACTGCTGTGATTATCAGTATATTTGTTAGCTCACATTAAAAGTTGAGTTTATTCCAGTTTACTTTTGCTATTTTTCTTTTCTCTATGTGTGTTTTCTCTCCCTCCATTCATTTGAAAGTATAGAATTGAAGATTACACTGGACTCTTAGCTTAGAGGTGAGTCTAAAGGTGATCTCACTTGAAGTAACATTACAAAATCTCTGTGCAGAGACTTGTCTGCCTGATAATCTTTTAAATGTCTCGTGAATATGTTGTTTTTTTCCTAGAAAAGAAGAAACCAAAGAAAAATAAAACTACTAGTGACTGGAGAGAGCGAAGAAATGCCATTAGACTCACAAATGAGTATACTGTGGAAACACTGGTTGTTGCTGATGCCGATATGGTCCGATATCATGGTGCTGAAGCTGCACAGAGATTCATCCTCACCGTGATGAACATGGTATGGTCTTAGAGTCCCAGATTGTCTTTGTTCTAGCAGGTTTTTTCCCAGAATTTTCTATTTTATAATCATATTGCTAAGCTAAAGGAATAAGCAGAGAAACTAGTGTATTCTGAAAGATCTCCACTTTTATTAGTCAGGTTTTAAGGTACAGTCAAAGACCTTCATATGTAGTTCATAATGCTAGAGGCCCTTATAGTATCAGTGCCAACTCAAAATTCCTGGAGAATTTTTCTATTAGTGAGCCCAGGTGCACTTTAATAAACATAAATTAGAAACTAAATTTTAAAGTGAGAAAAATTCAGATCCTTTATTTTATGTAGAAGGACAATAAGTTCAAGTAGCCTGTGTGTCTAAAAGATCCTCTTTTGACACAACTCATTCTTTTTCTGGGGGAAAGATCTTGGCCTAACTTCTACAGGAGAGTTTATTTGATTTCTACAACTGTTTGATGTTCATTTAATATGCATTGACCAGTTTCTCTTGTCATTTAACTTTGGATCTAGCCTTGTTTTTTTTGACTTGAGATCCTATGGCTAGTAAGTGATGGAGATAACTAGACAAAACTCTTTAGACTAATAAACATTGCCTTTCCCCTAAAAAAAATTAAATTTCAATCATAGTTCAATAAATTGTATTATGCTTTGAAGCCTAAAATTAATTTCTTATTTTTAAAATAGATGCTCAGTTTGTAGCAACACATCAAAATAGTTACTACATGTGTTATATTTTATAGAGAAAGATAGTGAAGTTCAGAAAGGGGTGACTTATCAAAGACTACAAAATTAGCAGATGAAACTGCACAAAGACAATAGTCATTCTCAGTCACCGAGAGACTACCACTACACAATTAGCAAATTTCAGATTTGTGATTCAAAATTGGGTTTCTACTGACTCTGTATCTACCACTTTTACCCACTTTACCATACGGTTTTTCAATATAAAGTAGATTATCTTCTACTTTGTGATGTGTACATTAAGATTTTCATGAATATCAGGGTTTTTTTTTTTATCATGTTCATATGTATTAAGCTTAATGTTCTTTAAAGTCAAGATTGATTCAGGAGTACTTTGAATAAAAGGTTCTTTCCATTGAGTTATTTTATGGAACCAAGCTCACTTTCTAGAATGATGAGCTTTTTTAAAAAATAAAATGGCATATGATTTACCACTTATTTATTTGAGCAAATGATTCAGAATTTTGATTTTATAAGATTATTCACTTACAAAAGTGAGTAATAAGGAAATGTTTATGTGAAACTACATTTATAACCCATAAAAAATGAAAAATTTAAATTAAAAAAATAAAGCAATAATTGTAAGATAACCTTGAACCAATTACTTATTTTTAGGAGTTGATGGTGTTCAGTACTACATGGTGGCCTTGGTAGCTCTACCTTATAAAGTTGTAAGCTCTGAAATAAGCCTTTATTGATTCTTAGTACTGTTTTCGAAAAAAGAAAAAAAGGTACTTTTCTTCACTTGCACAAATCCAAGTATAACTCTGTGGTATGGTTAATGACAGGATTCTAGTGTTGGGTTCTTCACAAATGTAATACCAAAGAAGAACTAATGGCAGGTAGCAATTCTCTAGACCCTTTCATTTGTGGGTAATTTATTTCATATACTTATTTAGTTCTATTTTTAAAGTTGTCCTTAGGCATAGGGATAAGGGATAAACAGTTATTATGGTAAGTAAAGTGGCAACGAGAACATATAATTAAGGCTATAATATTTATTCACATAATTTCCTCCTTTTTTTGATGGACAAGGACTTAATTGTTAAAATGGAGGGAAAGGGGTGGGGAAGATCTGGGGTGATGCATTTCCTTGCTAGTCTGTATCTATGAGCAATAGAGTCCTACTTCTTCTTCATAACTACCTGTGTGACTTTCAGCAAGTCACTTAACTTCTTTCTGATTCAATTTCCTCATCTATAGAATGGAGGAGTCTGAGTAAGTGGCCTTCTTAAATTCCCTCTATTTCTAAATTTTAGGATTTTATAAGTTCCTGGGGGTTAAATATCAGAATGTGACAAAGGTATAAACACCTTCCATTTACTTTCAACAAACTGGCTCCAATAAAACATGGTTTACCTTAAAATGGTATGATAAATGCTTTAGGGCAGGAATTTATTGTTCTTGTTTTTTTTGGTGTTGTGAAGAAAGTTAAAAAGGATCTCTTTTCTTCTAGATTAATATCTGACATTTTGTATAGTGCTTGAATAAAACATATAGTGGCAATTATTTATTTGATTCTTATAAAAGCAGTATTAAATAAGTAGTGAATTCTGACTTTTGATGGTCTAATGAAAACTATGAATCCTTTTTTCAAAATAATTTTAAAAATTTCATAACTAAAGGAAATGCTAAATTTCAGCTCAAGGTTAGTGAAAATAAAAATAACTTTTAAGCGTCAAAGTTCATAGATTTCCTGAAATCTTTGGACTGCAGGACAAAACATCCATTTTAAGAATACCAAGATCATATTTACTAATTAAATACATTGACTTAGATTGATTTAAGTTTATGAATGAAATTGGGATAGTCTCACTATATCTATAAAATACAATCTATAAGATTATATAATTTTATAATTATAAAATAATCTATAAGAAATAGATCATGACTATATTAATTAATCTGCAATCTATATAAGAAAATTCATTTTAAAGATTAATAGGACATAGAAAAATAAACATTTTCATGCATACTACCTTTGATACTTACTGAGTCAGTGACTATGGACAAGTCATTTAACCACTTAGCCTCAATCTTAGTAACTATTTTATAAATTAGAAATTGATCATTGTCTTATGTGGATAAAGTTGCTATTTGAAATTATGATTAATGCAATTTATTATAATGACAAAATGACAATCACTTATATTTGACGTTTGGAGGTTTTTAGGCTAGGGGAAAACTTTTTTTTTTTCAATAAATATGAAAATTATTTACCTCTTAATAATGGTGTTTTGTAAGATTTTTTTATCCATGATCTTTGAAGTTTAATAAAAGTTTTTTTTTTTGCTGTTGAGTCTTTTTGCTAATTTAGTAAAACAAAAGAATTCCATTTTTAAGGATTCTTACTTGTACAATAGAAAAATATTCCATTTTATATTTTTCAAATACTCTTTTTAAACTAAGGAGTAAAAGAGTGGTAGTGATTTAAGTTAATAATATTCATAGTTCTTTCACAGCTGTGCCCCAGAATCTTCTTACTAGAGGAGAATTCTCTTGAAACTGCAAGGATAAACATGAAGTAGTAATCTGTTAAATATTATCCAAAAGACAAAATGTTTCATGTGGGCTTTCAGGAATAAAAGTGGTTTGCTCTCTTTAAATCCTTTTGGATTTTTATGCCTATAGTGGTAGACAGTAGCACATTTCCAAACATATTTTGTGGAAATCTAATGTAAAAAATTATCTTACTTCAAAGTAAATATAAATATGATATCCAATACAATCTCCATACTTTATATGCACTTGGAGAATGAAGATGAGGACAAAGGAGGAAAAACTCCTCTTATGGTGAAATTCAAGTATTTTTAATATTTAAAAAATGAATTTCCTTTTTACTTTTCTTTTTATAGTATTGTCATCAGTTAAAGCTAATGAAATTTATTATATGGCTTTATATCCCTATTTTCATTGTATTTTATGACCATGATCATTTAGAATAGTTTTATCCAGAGACAGAATAGTAGGCTTCTGAAAAGCTCTAAAATATAACTTGGTAACTAACTGGCATGTACAACAGAGATAATGATGGATATAAACTGTCTATCTTACTCAGTTGTTAGGAAAGTGCCTCATTAACTTTCAAAAACCAGTTAGACAGCTAGATGATGCAATTGAGATGGTGTGAAACCTGGAGTTAGGAAGATCTGGGTTCAAATCCAGGCTCAGATACTTATTAGCTGTCTGATTATGGGTAAATTACTTAACCTCTGTTTGCTTCAGTTTCCTCAACTTGAAAAGGGGGTAATATAATCTCTCAGAGTTATTATGTAGAACAATTCAAACAATCTTTTTAAAGCCCTTAGCACAGGTCCTGTTATGTAGAAGATACTATAAAAATACTAATTATAATAAGAATATTGCTATTATTCACAAAAGATGGAATTCCTAACATTATGCTAATTAAATATGACTTTGAATTTCTAATCTGATTCTTTTGTTGAATCAGGGTGAATTAGCCATCTGCATATTTAGAACCTTAGAATACTGGAAATATCAGAATTTTTGTATTTATTATTTTTGTTTTTAACACCAAGATTTGTTTAAATTAAAAAAAAAACCTTAGCTAGTCCAGATGCCATACCACAATAATGTCCTATTTTTCTTTTGTTTCTGTCAAGAAAAGTTACATACACTATATAAAGTGTAATGGTAAATATGGTGAAGAAGGAATTGAAATCCAAGTTAGGTCAGAATATAATATGAGAGTAACTCTATCCATTCTAAGTCCACAGACAAAATACCTTTCTGGGAACTTGCAAATATATTTACAGAAGCTCTATTGGTTTCTTAGGGTGAGAAATTAAGAGAAATGGAAGATATTTTATAAGATTGGAGTGGGTCAAATGTCCTGATTTTCAAAATCCAGGCAATGGTGAAATGTAGAAACTATTACCATGTGAGCTTTATTTATTTATCCATAAGTTTATTACCAATATATAAAGGAAATATATTAATTTGTTACAAAGTGAGCTTAATTAATTAATTTGCCCATAACATCTAAAATATAACATTTAAACAGATAATTTGTGATCATTTAGACAACAATCACTAGGATCTAAAATGGCCTTACCAAAACCAGCTAATGAAAAGTTAACCTTTTGTCCTTTTTTCAGTAGGGTTACTTGGTTAAGGTAAGATATAATGTATTTTGATTTTAGCAAGACAGTCAGCAAAATAGCTCATGATATTCTTAATGTCAGAATGGAGAAATATGGCATAAATTGAGTATTGTTAGGCAATTTCAGAATTTTTCCATCATGGAATTTTCTTCATCAACTGGGGTCTTCTAAACTTGGAATATCCCACAATCATGCTAACCTTCTTCTCCCATTGGTCAATTCCTTCCTAGGACCAGTATTTTGGGTACAGTTCTAGATTAGTCATGCTTCATTTTCCTCTTCATCATGCTTCTGACTTGTCAGACTTTACTCCCATGACCCCACACAATTACCTTCTCTCCTTTTGACTTCTATTTCACTTTCCAGTGAAATTAAATTAATTAATTACTCAAAGTGTTAATTAATAATTCAGTTGTTCTTTTGGAGGAAAGTCTTGAGTGTCAATCAACAAACATTTATTAAATGCCTATTATGTGCTACTCACTGAACTAAACAGTAAGGATACAAAACAGGCAAAAGACAGTCAACTAATTCTACGAGTTCATAATCTAATGGGAAAGACCACAGCAAACAAATATATCCAAACAATCTACATATATAAAAAAAGGAAATAATTAAAAGAGAGAATTAAAAGAGAGAACTAGAATTAAGAGAAGTTGGGAAAGACTTCCTGTAGAAGATGAGACTTTAATTAGGACTTGAAAGAAGCCAGGAAAACCAGTAGCAAAGATATGGGGGGAAAGCATTCCAGGTATGGGGAATAGCCACAGATAATGCCTGAAGCCAAAAGATGGGAAGTGTCTTCTTTGAGGAAAAGCAATAGAGAAGGTTAGTGCCACTGGCCCAAATAGTTCATGGCAGAAAGTAATGACCGAGAAAAATGAAAAGACTTTTGGGGGAGAAGGATGGGAAGATGTTATGAAGGATTTTGTATTTGATCCTAGAAGTGACTTGGAGTCATTTTTGAGTAGGGAGGTAACATTACCGGACCTATGCTTTAGGAAAATTACTTAAGCAACTGATTAGATAACCTGGAGTGAGGAGAGTCTTGAGGTACTTAGACTTACTAGCAAGCTATTGCTGTAGTCTAAGTGTGAATTAATTAGGGAGCCTGTACCAGTGGAGTGGCAGTATCAGAGGAGGGAAGGTGAATATTGAAGAGAATAAGCAGTAAGGAGTACAATAACCTCATCTGGCCCAAATGCCATGTCATTACATCATATAACATACAAGTCAATGTCCAAAGCATTGGTAACTTTGTTGAGAGAAATCTTAGTGGAATAATGAAGTTGAAGGCTAAATTTTAAGGGTTTAAAAAATGAGAACAGCTAGGTGGTGCAGTGGATAGGGTACTAGGTATGGAGTCAAGAAGATATGAGGTTAATATTTCATTTCAGATACTACTTTTTTATCCATGTACAAATCTGGCAAACCCTGCTTGCCTCAGTTTCCTCATTTGTAAAATGAACTGGAGAAAGAAATGGCAAACTGTTCCAGTATCTTTTCCAAAAAGAAACCCTCAACTGGGGTCACAAAGAGTCAGAGATAACTGAAACAACTGAAAAACAAAGAGAAGAAAATGACAGGAAAGAAAGAGGAGGCTTCTATTATAGGTGACTTTTTTGAAGAGTTTGGCCACAAAGGACAGAAGATATATAGGATGATAGTGAGGATGGAAGGATCAAGTAATGCTTTTTTGAGGATGGAGGAGATATGGACATGCTTGTAGATAGTAGGGAAGGTACCACTATAAACAAAGAGATTGAAGATAAGTGATTTAGTGGGGGTGAAAGAGGGGAATTCATTTGTTGGTGAAAACAGAATAGAATGGAATTGCTTTTGTAAGTGGAGGGGTGGACTTTGGTAAAAGTGGTATCTTCATGTGGGAGAAAGGTGAAGGTAGAGAGAGTTAAAGAAGGCATCTGAGTGATATGGAGTATGGAAGAGAAGAAAAGAGGTAGCTTCTAGCAAGTAAATGGCCTTATTAAGAGCCATGGGAGAGTTGAGGAGGGATGAAAAAGTTTGAGTGAACTGTTGTGGAGAGTGGGACAAGAAGTTAATAATGGATTCCCTAGCAGCAGTGGAGAACAAAATGGCAAACCACTATAGTATCTTTTTCAGAAACCCCCAAATGGGTTCATAATCAAACAATTGAACAACAACAACAACAACAAAAATCAGTGAAGGCCCAGCTGAGGTTATGGAGCACAAATTTGTAGTGGACCCAGTCAGAATGGTTGTGTGATTTTCTCCACTTATATTCAATAGATCATGTATTGAAACAAAGGCAATGGATGGTGGGAAGCATCTAGGGCTGAATCACTGCAGGGCAGAATCATTGACATTATAAGAAATGAAGGACTTCAAAAGTAGAACTCAATCTGTCAGGACAACATAATCTGTCAGGATCCCTTCAATTCCAAGAGTCTGTAATTCAGGTCTAATATATTCCTTCAACATTATCATAATAAGAATTGGGTTTTTTATGAATGTGCATCATCAGTTTCAGACTATGTTTGAAGTTAATGCCAGTTCTTATTCCATTTTCCCAACCTATAGTTCCTAATCAAAAGCCTGGTTAAAAAACAACCACCAGCAACAGCATCAGCAACAGCAATAGCAACATATTATTCTGTGTTAAAAACTGTTACGGTTAATATCTAAACTCAGTATTGTAAACCTCAAAATTTCTCAGACTTATGAATGTTAGGGGTTTCCCCCATTGGGGAATCTTCTACTTAAAAAAATTCCCTAGCAGATGGTGAGAACTCTACTTGAGTGTGGGGGCTCCTTGCCTTGGGAATATCCCTACTCCACCCTACTTAGGACTGCTTTAGGACAGAGAGCTCCTTGAGAACAATGAAAGTACTTTGATCCATGCTTATGGAAGGGACAGGAAGTTCTTTAAGTCATGCCTGTTTTTAAAATTGATACAATGGGATGCTAGGTACCCATATAGGTGGGGCAACTTGTAAACTACTTAAACCTAAAAGGGTGATAACTTATTCAGAGGTTTTTTCTTAATGAAATTTGTCAACACAGCAGCATTTTTTTCCTAACTTACTAAAGAGATTAAAACTACTCAGCTGTGAATTCAAAATGGGCGGTCCTTTAGAAACATCTACAGTGATTGGTAGATGTAAGGACTTAGGGGAGGTGACAGAGGAGATTTTGCCCTTAAAAATAAGAGCTCAGAGAAGGATCTGGATCTTGATTTCTGAATCTCATTCTGAAGGAGAGCTCCTTGAGGAGCTCCTCTGAGGGGCTCTGTCCCTCTTGGGTAGGAGCTCTGGAGGCTCTTGAGAGAGGCCCTTTGAAACAATCTCTGGCTGGAAGACTCTTTGAGGAAGGACGCTGGCCTGGTGTCACTGGTATCCTTGTTTAGTCAGCCTAGTGGGGAGTGTTAAAAAACTGACTGATTTCTCTTTTAAGACTCAGGTCTAGGCCATATTGGCTTGAGGCCCTTCATACTTATTCCTTTTCTTACTCTCTCTCTCTGTCTTTGATTACTCCTTATATTGTTAATTAAAATCTCTATAGAACCCAATTGACTTGGGTATTTGAATAATTGGGAATATTTCCCTGGCGACCACCTTATATTTGATTTTAAAACCCAAGACACTGTAGTGAAACATATTTCTGCGGTCAAATTTACTCACCCTCTCTTATATCTATCACAATTTATATCTTCCACTATTTTAATCACTACAGTTTAAGAAATCAACCATTTTAAATCTCACAGTATCTGGTTGTTGTTGTTAATCAGATACCCTAGATACAAGGACCAAGGTAACAGTAGTGGGCCTTGATTGTAGGCGAGTGCAATGATATGCAGGAGACAGATGAAAAAAACCCACAAATTTATTCCTGATTTATTAAGACTTACAATGTTTTAAGGTGATAAATAAACAGGAAACCTTAAAAGACTAAGCTTTACCCTCTCCCAAACTAGATATCACAGTCTGCCTTCTACTGGAAAACCAGGCTACTCTCTCACTTCCTATTTCTACTGAAAAACCCAAATTTTCTTATCTAAATAACCTATATTTGCCTTGACCAAGGCTTGACCTTAAGCCTACCCCAATCTGGGTTAAAAGTCAGAAGAAAGATCTTCTTTTTCTTCTGTTAAGTTTAGCACTGATCACAAAGTCACCTCTCTCTCCAAAAGCTGTCACTCCAAATATTTCCAAAGGTTTTAGAGGAAAAGTCTCACAGAGAATTTGAAACAGCTCTGTCTTGAACCAGGCTCAGTCCCAAGACAGCTCAGAAAACTACTGCTCAGAATATCCAGAGCTCAGAGTGGCAGTTTAAAAAAAACCCACCTGAGGATTCTTATAGAATTTCTTACTTTCCATTCTGACTTCCACTCAACTTATCAGAACCTATTACTTCATCAATAATATTATTCCTAATATCTGTCACTATTAAACAGGAGCTTCTGACTTTTAAAAATCCACTAAAGGCTTTCCATGGCTTTATTGTATCTTTATTTTCTTTTATAACTTTGTAAGAATAATAATAACAATCACAAATACTAGCATTACTTAGCACTTAAATGTTTGCAAAGTGCTTTTCATGTATTATCTCATCCTCAATACTCTCTCATCTTTTCTTCCTGGCTTCCTTCAAGTGTAAACTAAAATTCTACTTTTTGAAGGAAACCTTTCCTAGCCTTCTGCAATGCTAGTTCCTTCCACCTGTGATTAATTAGCATTTCTCCAGTTTATATCTTGTTCTGACATAGAGATCTGCATGTTATCTCCCCCAATATATTGTAAACTCCTTGAAGGCAAGCCCTCTTTTTGTCTTTCTTAGTTTTCTCAGTGCTTGCATAAAACCTGCCACATAATAGGTGCTTAATAAATGTTTACTGACTTGATAAGAAACAGATAGGATCAGGCTTCTACAGTCATGGTTGGTAATTATATTGATCAGAGTTCTTAAGTCTTTCCAGATTTTTTTATACAATATTTTTTTTTCACCATCTTGGTGCTACTTAGTTAACTTTGAATTAGTCCATTCAAATCTTCCCTGGTCCATTTTGTCATTACATAAGATGGTCATTTCTTTATTTTTCAGTTCTTTGCCATGATAAAAGAAGCTGTTACAAATATTTTTCTACACAATCTTTCTCCCCTTTCTTTGATCCTTTAGGCCAGTGATGGCAAACCTTTTAGAGTGCCATGTCCCACCCTCACTCCACCCACCAGAGAGGGAGTGCCTGTCCCCTTATCTCACTCCCTGGCCCCACCATTACCCCAGACAGGGGAGGGACTACACAATGATTCATCAGTCCCTAGCTATGGAGACATTAAAATAATATTCAGTCCTATAAAATTTTTCATCACTTTTTCATTGATCCTACTCAAATTTGCCAGTGCTATTTTCTCCCTCTTCAGTCACTATAGGAGAGGTTTCATGGTGTTTACAGAGAGCAGCAGTTCCCAAACCTTTCTGGTTTCAGGACACCCTTAAGCTACTATTGGAAACACTAAAGAACTTTTGTTTTGTAGGCTACCATTTTGTATTTATTGTATTAGAAATATAAACATAATTTTAAAATATTTCTTTTCAATTCATTTAAAATAACAATAATGGGAGGCATCTGAGTGGATCAGTGGATTGAGAGTCAGGCCTATAGACAGGAGGTCTTAGGTTCAAATCTGGCCTCAGACATTCCTAGCTGTGTGACCCTGGGCAAATCACATAATCCTCATTGCTTAGTCCTTACTGCTCTTCTCTCTTAGAACCAAAACATAGTATTAATCCTAAGATAGAAGGTAAGGGTTTAAAAATAAAATAAAATAATAATAACAATAATAAACCCATTACATGTTACCTTAAATAACATTTTAATGAAAAATAAATATATTTTCCAAAATAAAAAAATAGTGAGAAGAATAGCATTGCTTGACATATTTTTGCAAATCTCTTTGAAGTCAATTCATGTGCATGTGAAGACATTACGCAAGGATGTCACTGGTCCCCTTTAAACAAAGGATGAACAATAACAATATTAAAATATGTTTTGCATGCCTTTACAGAAATAACCTATATCAAATTGCTTGTATTTTTAATGAGAGAATAAGAGAAGGATGGAGGGAGAGAATTTTGAATTTAAAAAATTTTACACAGAATTTGAGAAAAATAAAATGTCTATACTCTTTGAACTAGAAACTATATTAATGACTGGGCTTATACCCCCCAAAATGCATGAATACAAAAAATTCCCCAGATAGACTAAAATATCTATAGCAACCCTTTCTGTGATAGCTAAGAACTGATGTCCATCATTGTGGGAATGACTAAACAAATTATATTACAAGAATGTAATGGAATATTACTGTGCTATAGGAAATTATATATATATATATATATATATATATATGTATATATGAATATAAGTGAGGCAGAGTTGCACAAAGTCATCAGCCTCATTCTCTCTTCCAGTCATCTAAGTCCAGTGGCAAGATAAAAATCAAGATGAATGGTGATGGCCCAGTATACAGATGTTTAAGTAATCTCTAAGTCAGTGATGGTGAACCTATGGCATGGGTACCAAAGATGGCACACAGAGCCCTTCTCTGGGTACACAGCCAGTCCCCCACCCCCAGAGTTCATTACAAGTATAATTTTGGGGAATTAACACTCCTTATATGGAGAAATGAGGGTTGAAGGGAGTGAGGAAAGGGTTGATGAAAATAGCTTCCCTCACTACTCCCTCCCAGAGTCCCTGAATTACTTGAGGGAGACAAAATGAAGATCTCCCCTCAATGAAGGCTTGCTGCTTGACGGCCAGCCCTCAAGGGTGGTGGGGAAGTCTTCTTTACAAGGAGAGGTATGTGGGACCTCAATTCCAATATGCGGTGCTTTGGGGTGCTCACAAGCCTCCCCCTCATGTCTTTTTGGAAACTGGCAACAAGATGGAGTCTGCCAATGGGCTTACTCTCTAGATTTAAATAAATGAGATTGAATTAGCTATCTGACTGCTTATTTGATTTGATTGTTGATTGGGGCAAAGGGTAGAGGTTAGAGGGGTTGTGGGTCACCATAAATCTCTTTCTAAATAAAACTATTTACAGAAGTACAAGGTCTTCTTGTAGGCAGGGGAGAGGTAGAGACAAGGGAAGAGAGCACTGCTCATTGATTTGAGTCCATTATCTCAATAGTTCATGGAATGAAATTCTTTGAAGAAATTAGGTTTCTTAACAGGAACCAGTGATGTTAAGATTTCTGTCAGTGTCAGAAATCCGCAAAGGTGTCTTGAATGGCCCTGAGAGACAGCTCCTCCTTCCACTCCCTTCAGTGTCTCTGCCCTCAATACCCCCTTTTCAGGAGAATTTTCCAGAAATCCTTATCCTATTTCCAACTTCCATTTCTGCCTCATCAAACTGTAGAGCTCTCAACATTTCCATTTCCATCAATGATTCTTTTATCCTACTCCCTGTCATTACACTAGAAAGGCAGAAGTACTCAGGAGGATCTGCTCCCTTCCCCCTCTGCACTATGACTGATGACTTTTTTTCACACCTCCCTCCCCTCTGCCCAGCAGCCCAATGGGAGTGCCCAGGGGGTAAGGTGGGAAGCTCACAAGTGACAGAGCTGGAGGGGAGCAAAGTGCTTGGGTCATTCCAACCCCCACCTCTACACTCGCTGAGGGCATTCCTCACTTCACACATACCTCTGTCCAGCAGCCCAATGGGAGTGCTTTCTCTATCCTCTGTGTGGGGTTAGGGAGGCATGCCCAGTACTCATTCTGTGGAGTGTGGTGGGGGTGGTGCCTAGAACTCCATCTCTAAAAGGTTCACCATCACTGCTCTAAGTGATGCCCAGCATTTGCTTCAATGGTCTTCATGGTAGTCAGAACAAATTGTCCTCATCTTCCCATTCCACTGGGGGATGTCTTCACATACTTGAGACATACATCACCTTAACTTACTGATGGTATGAGGTCTTTCAGTTACTCTCAAATTGATTTAGCCCATGTGTATTTATAATTTTATAAGGATATGGTTGTTATATATACTATAGCTTCTAGTAGCCATAGGTGATAGTTGAGTGAAAGGTGGATACTAAGGGTAGATAGATTAGCAGCCCTGAAAAAGGATGTATGGAGTATTCAGGACTAGTATCTCTGATACAAGAGCTTATTTTCATATTTATTGTGTTGTGAAGGTAAACATAGACACCCCCTCAAAAAAAAGCCATGAAAAAATAAACTAAAAAATAGTGTACTTTTATCTACAAACTCCATCAGTTCTTCCTTTGGAGATAGATAACATTTTTCATAAGTTGTTCATTATTTCAGCTGGCTTTTTAGTTGATTCTCTAGGGTTCTCTAGGTATTATCTCTCTATCTATGCCAATATCTATCACTGGCAAAGAATGATAGTTTTGTTTCCTCATTACCTATTCTAATTCCTACCATTTCTTTTTTTCTTCTGGAAAGAATTGAATGGCAATAGAAAGGAATATACCTGCTTTTCAGCAATACATGGCTCCTCTACAAAAATTAAGCATGTAGTAGGACATAAAACCTTCACCAACAAATGCAGAAAAGCAGAAATAATGAATGCATCCTTCTCAGATAATAACATATAACACAAAAATTATAATCAGTGAAGATCCATTGAAAGACAAATCAAAAGTTAATTGGAAACTAAATAATATAATGCTTTAAAAAAAGGTGGGCCAAAGACAAATTTGTAGAAACAATCAACAATTTAAATAATCAGAATGACAATGAGGAGATAACATATCAAAATTTATGGGATATAACCAAAGTAATACTTGGGGGATATCTTTATCCCTTTTAATGAGATCAATTTCTACTTTGGCTTTGTCTAGTATCATGATGGCTACTGCTGCTTTTTTTACTTTAGATGCATAATAAATTCTTCTCTTTTACATTGAATTTGTGTGTCATCCTGTCTCAAATGTGTTTCTTGTAAACAATATATATTAGGATTCTGATTTTTAATCCACTTTAATGTCTGCTTCTATTTAATGGGTGAGTTCATCCCATTCACATTAAGTGCTATGATTACTAACTGTGTACTGTCCTCCATAGTATTATCCATTAGGGGATATCTTTAAACACTTACATCAATAAAATAGAGAAAATACTGACCAATAAATTGGGCATAAAACTAAAAAAACTAGAAAAAGAACAAATTAAAAATCCCCATTTAAAGACTAATTTGGAAATCCTTAAAATTAAAGGATAAATTAATAAAATCAAAAGTTAGAGAACCATTGAACTAATAAGAATAAGAGTTGATATTATGGGAAAAACACAAATAAAATAGAAAGTGTTGATTAATTTGCTTTTAAAAAGGAAAGAAAAATCAAATAATCAGCATCAAAAATGAAAAGGGTGAATTCACCATCAATGAAGAGGAAATTAGAGCAATCATTAAGAGCTATTTTTCCAATTATATGTCAATAAATCACACAATCTAAGTGAAATGAAAGAATATTTACAAAAATACAAACTGCACAGATTAAGAAAAGAGGAAACAGAATCCTTAAATATCCCATATCAGAAAAAGAAACTGAAAAAGGCATCAATGAACTCTCTAACAAAGGTCCCCAGGTCCAGATGGATTTCAAGTGAATTCATGAAACATTTAAAGAACAATTATTATGTTTGATTCCAGAGGCATATATACTAGAAAGAACAATTAATTCCAACACTACATGAACTACTTTGTTCAGTCAGAGAAGGAATCTTATGAAATTCTTTTTATGAAACAAATATGGTACTGTTACCTAAGCCAGGAAGAGCAAAAACAGAGAAATAAAAGTATACACCCATTTCATTAATGACTATAGATGCAAAAATTTTAAATTATATACTAGCAAGGAGTCTACAGTAATATATCACAAGGAACATTCACTATGGCCAGGTCTGATTTACACCAGGAATGCAGGACTGGTTTAATATTAGAAAAACTATCAGCATAATTGGCCATATCAATAACCAAACTTACAGAAACCACATGATTATTTCAATAGATACAGAAAAAGCCTTCAACAAAATGCAATACCCATTTCTATTAAAAATACTAGAAAGGAACTTCCTGGTAATCATGCCTGCAATCTAGACACCAAACACTTTCTCTCCCTGGCACCGAACAAAATAGACTACATCAAAGGAGCATAAAAATCACCTTTGGAGGAACAGAAGGACTCCCCAGTACTCCCTAGTACCCCACAGAAGCGAAGGTATGTGGGGTTTGAACATTTCCACACTATAACAGGGAGGAAAAGCTTGCACAGAAATGTTAACTGAGCCACCCTCTCCCCTCCCACCTCCCCCACCAAACCAGAGTGAGCTTCTGGAGTGCTCACTGGGACAGCAAGTGAGTGGAAAATGTCTCTGTCTGGGGGGCATTCCAGGGTCCTTTGGATCTGGGGACTGCCAGGAAAAAACGTCTTAGGGCATTTTCACAGGAGAATCCTGAGCTGAGCACAGGGGGCCCAGGGAGTGCTGAGCATCTGGGTGGAGCTAAACACCAGGGGTGGACCACTCGCTGATTATCTGGGCAGAGCTGAACACCTGGGCAGTTTGGCTGTGATCAGGGGCCCAGCGCTCTAAGAAACTTCGGAGACTGGGAAGAACTAGTCTGAGGCAACCTAAATTCACAGAAAACTCGCCCATATAACCCAGACCCCAGACCAAAAAGGAAAGGCGAATAAAACCACCAAAGGGATGGCTCACATGGCCCAAAATCAAGCCTCCAGGAAGAAAGGGAAAAAGGTGACTATTGAAAACTTTTATGGTGGAAGTACCCAAGGAAAAGAAGAGAATGAGGATGAAATCCAAAAAAAATCAGAACATGCCTCCCAAAATGGAAACTATCAACAAACTCTGGAAGATCTCAAACTGGAACTTACCTAAAATATGGAATCCTGGAAAGAAAAATGGGAGAAAGAGATCAGCAGTCTGACAGATAAGACTGCCCAAATGGAAAAAGAGCTGGAAGCATCCAATAGAAGGCAGACTAAGCTGAAAAGCAAAACCAGTCCCTAATGACCAGAATTAAGCAACTCAAAGAAAGTGAGATCATAAAACAGCAAGAATCAATAAAGCAAAGCCAAAAAATTAATGAATTAGAAGAAAACATAAAATATCTCACTGAGAAGGTCACAGACTTGGAAAACAGAGGAAGAAGAGACAACCTCCGAATTATCGGTCTCCCAGAAAAACCAGAGATAAACAATAAACTCGATGTTATTCTACAGGAGATTATAAAAGAAAATTGCCCACATGGTCTGGAGCAAGGGGGCAAAATAGAAATAGAAAGCATTCGTAGAACACCCTCTATACTAAATCCGCAAAAGAAAAACCCTAGGAATGTAATTGCCAAATTCAAGAGCTTCCAAGAAAAGGAGAAAATCCTACAAGAAGCCAAGAAAAGGAGCTTCAGATATAGGGGGGCTCCAATAAGGATCACACATGACTTAGAGGCTAACACACTAAGAGACCGCAAAGCATGGAACACGATATTTAGAAAGGCAAGAGAGCTGGGTCTCCAACCAAGAATCAACTACCCAGCAAAACTGACTATATAATTCCAGGGCAAAGTATGGGCATTCAACAAAATAGAAGATTTCCAAGCATTTGCTAAGAAAAGACCAGAACTTAGTGGAAAATTTGATATCCAAGTACAGAAAGCAAGAGAAACATGAAAAGCTAAATATGAAAGAAAGGGGAAAGGAGATGAATCTTATCTTTTTCTTTAAGTCAAACTCTCTTCTATAAGGGCTACATTTACATCAAATTATATATATATATTAATATGTGGGGAAAATGTTTTGTGTAACTCTCAAAAGATGTATGCATCATAAGAGTAGTTAGAAGAAACATGCATAGGGAAAGATTGGGGCATTAAGAAGATTTGGTGAAAGTGGGGGCAAAGAAAGGAAAAGGGAGGGAGTACCGTCGATAACACTAAGATTTACTTCAAGAAATAGAGGGGGACGTAATAGAATAATCTTTCCCATATAAAGATACACATGGGAAGGGGAGGGGAAGAACTCTCATATGAGAAGGATAGGAAGAGAGCGTGAAGTGGAATTACTTAAACCTTACTCTCAGTGAAATCAAATCTGAGAGGGAAGAACATCTAGATCCAGTGGGATCCTGAATTCTATCTTATCCAACAGGGCAAGAAAGAAAGGAAAATTAAGGAGGGGGTGGGGACAGGAAGCATAAAAAGGGAGGGAAGGAGAGGGGGGAGGGGAAGGGAGCATAAAAATGGAGGGGCTAAAAAGGGAAGCATATCAAGGGAGGGGACTAGGGGTACTGCCCTAAAGTAAATCACTTGTTCAAAAGCATATAGCTAAAGAAGAAAGGTCAGAACTAGGGGAAGATATCAAAATGCCAGCGAATCCACAAATGACAATCATGACTTTGAACGTGAATGGGATGAACTCACCCATAAAACGTAGACAAATAGCAGATTGGATTAGAACCCCAAACCCTACCATTTGTTGTCTTCAAGAAACACATATGAGGTGGGTTGACACTCACAAGGTTGGAATTAAAGGTTGGAGTAAGACCTTTTGAGCCTCAACTGATAGAAATAAGGCAGAAGTTGCAATCATGATATCTGACAAAGCCAAAGCACAAATAGACCTGATCAAAAGGGATAGGGAAGGTAAATATATTCTGCTAAAAGGGAGTATAGACAATGAGGAAATATCACTAATCAACATGTATGCACCAAATGGTATAGCATCCAAATTTTTAATAGAGAAACTAGGAGAATTGAAGGAGGAAATAGACAGTAAAACCATATTAGTGGGAGACTTGAACCAACCACTATCAAATTTAGATAAATCAAACCAAAAAAATAAACAAGAAAGAGGTAAAAGAAGTGAATGAAATCTTAGAAAAATTATAGACATATGGAGAAAAATAAATAGGGACAAAAAGGAATACACCTTCTTTTCAGCACCACATGGCACATTCACAAAAATGGATCATACACTAGGTCACAGAAACATGGCACTCAAATGCAGAAAAGCAGAAATAATAAATGCAGCCTTTTCAGATCACAAGGCAATAAAAATATTAATCAATACGGGTACATGGAGAGCCAAATCAAAAATTAATTGGAAATTAAATAATATGACACTCCAAAATCTGTTAGTTAGAGAAGAAAACATAGAAACAATTAATAATTTCATTGAGGAAAATGACAACGGCGAGACATCCTTTCAAACCTTATGGGATGCAGCCAAGGCAGTACTTAGAAGAAAATTCATATCCCTGAGTGCATATATTAACAAATTATGGAGGACAGAGATGAAGGAATTGGAAAATGCAAATGAAAAAACTTGAGAATGAACAAATTAAAAACCCCCAGAAGATAACCAAACTAGACATCCTAAAAATTAAAGGAGAAATTAATAAAATCGAAAGTGACAGAACTATTGAGCTAATAAAAAAGATTAGAAGCTGGTACTTTGAAAAAACAGACAAAATAGACAAAGTACTGGTCAATCTAATTAAAAAAGGTAAAGAAGAAAGGCAAATTAACAGCATCAAGGATGAAAAGGGGTATCTCACCTCCAATGAAGAGGAAATTAAGGTAATCATTAAAAACTACTTTGCACAATTATATGGCAATAAATATACCAACCTACGTGATATGGATGAATATTTACAAAAATATAAATTGCCTAGACTAACAGAAGAAGAAATAGATTTCTTAAATAATCCCATATCAGAAAAAGAAATCCAACAGGCCATCAAAGAACTTCCTAAGAAAAAATTCCAAGGGCCTGATGGATTCACCAGTGAATTCTATCAAACATTCAAAGAACAGCTAACTCCAATACTATACAAACTATTTGACGTAATAAGCAAAGAGGGAGTTCTACCAAACTCCTTTTATGACACAAACATGGTACTAATTCCAAAGCCAGGCAGGCCAAAAACAGAGAAAGAAAATTATAGACCAATCTCCCTAAGGAATATAGATGCAAAAATCTTAAATAGGATACTAGCAAAAAGACTCCAGCAAGTGATTAGAAGGGTCATCCACCATGATCAAGTAGGATTTATACCAGGGATGCAGGGCTGGTTCAATATTAGGAAAACTATCCACATAATTGACCACATCAACAAGCAAACCAACAAGAACCACATGATTATCTCAATAGATGCAGAAAAAGCCTTTGATAAAATACAACACCCATTCCTACTAAAAACACTAGAAAGCATAAGAATAGAAGGTCATTCCTAAAAATAATAAACAGTATATATCTAAAACCATCAACTAATATCATCTGCAATGGGGATAAACTAAATCCATTCCCATTAAGATCAGGAGTGAAAGAAGGATGCCCATTATCACCTCTATTATTTGACATTGTATTAGAAACACTAGCAGTAGCAATTAGAGAAGAAAAAGAAATTGAAGGCATTAAAATAGGCAAGGAGGAGACCAAATCATCGCTCTTTGCAGATGACATGATGGTCTACTTAAAGAATCCTAGAGATTCAACCAAAAAGCTAATTGAAATAATCAACAACTTTAGCAAAGTTGCAGGATACAAAATAAACCCACATAAATCATCAGCCTTTCTATATAATTCCAACACAGCTCAGCAGCAAGAACTAGAAAGAGAAATCACATTCAAAATTATCTTAGACAAAATAAAATGCTTAGGAATCTATCTCCTGAGACAAACACAGGATCTATATGAACACAACTACAAAACACTTTCCACACAACTAAAACTAGACTTGAACAATTGGAAGAACATTAACTGCTCATGGGTAGGACGAGTCAATATAATAAAAATGACCATCCTACTGTAACTCATCTATCTACTTAGTGCCATACCCATGGAACTTCCAAAAAAATTTTTTTTTACTGATTTAGAAAAAAACATAACACAGTTCATTTGGAAGAACAAAAGATCAAGGATATCCAGGGAAATAATGAAAAAAATACAAAGGAAGGGGGCCTTGCAGTCCCAGATCTCAGACTATTTTATAAAGCAGTGGTCACCAAAACAATGTGGTACTGGCTAAGAGACAGAAAGGAAGATCAGTGGAATAGACTGGGGGCAAGCAACCTCAGCAAGACAGTATATGACAAACCCAAAGGTCCCAGCTTTTGGGACAAAAATCCACTATTTCATAAAAACTGCTGGGAAAATTGGAGGACAGTGTGGGAAAGATTTGGTTTAGATCAACACCTCACACCCTACACCAAGATAAATTCAAAATGGGTGAATGACTTGAACATAAAGAAGGAAACTATAAGAAAATTAGGCGAACACAGAATAGCACACATGTCAGACCTATGGGAAGGGAAAGACTTCAAAACCAAGCAAGACTTAGAAAGAGTTACAAAATGCAAAACAAATAATCTGGATTACATCAAATTAAAAATTTTTGTACAAACAAAACCAATGTAACCAAAATCAGAAGGGTAGCAACAAATTGGGAAACAATCTTCACAACAAAAACCTCTGACAAAGGTTTAATTACTCAAATTTATAAAGAACTAAATCAATTGTACAAAAAATCAAGCAATTCTCCAATTGATAAATGGGCAAGGGACATGAACAGGCAGTTAGCCAAAGAAATCAAAATTATTAATAAGCATTAATAAGTGCTCTACATCTCTTATAATCAGAGAGATGCAAATCAAAACAACTCTGAGGTATCACCTCACATCTAGCAGATTGGCTAACATGACAGCTATGGAAAGTAATGAATGCTGGAGAGGATGTGGCAAAGTTGGGACACTAATTCATTGCTGGTGGAGTTGTGAATTGATCCAGCCATTCTGGAGGTCAATTTGGAACTGTGCCCAAAGGGTGATAAAAGACTGTCTGGCCTTTGATCCAGCTATAGCACTGCTGGGTTTATAACCCAAAGAGATAATAAGAAAAAAGACTTGTACAAGAATATTCATAGCTGCGCTCTTTGTGGTGGCCAAAAATTGGAAAACGAGGGGATGCCCATCAATTGGGGAATGGCTGAACAAATTGTGGTATATGTTGGTGATGGAATACTATTGTGCTAAAAGGAATAATAAAGTGGAGGAATTCCATGGAGACTGGAACAACCTCCAGGAAGTGATGCAGAGCGAAAGGAGCAGAACCAGGAAAACATTGTACACAGAGACTGATACACTGTGGTAGAATCAAAGGTAATGGACTTCTCCATTAGTGACAATGCAATGTCCCTGAACAATCTGCAGGGATCTAATAAATATTATCCACAAGCAAAGGATAAACTGTGGGAGTAAAAACACCGATGAAAAGTAACTGCTTGACTACAGGGGTGGAGGGGATATGACTGAGGAGAGACTCTAAATGAACACTCTAATGCAAATACCAACAACAGGGAAATGGGTCAAGAACAAATGTGATAACCAGTGGAATCGTGTGTCGGCTATGGGAGAGGGAATGGTGGTGGGAGGGTAGGTGGGGAGGAAAAGAAAATGATCCTTGTTTCCAGTGAATAATGTTTGGAAATGACCAGTTAAAATAGTGTTTAAAATTTAAAAAAAATACTAGAAAGCATAGGAAAAATGGGTTATTTCTTAAAATGCTAAGTACTATCTATCTAAAACCTTTAGCAAGTATTTTTTGCAATGGGGATAAGTTAAAAGCCTTCCCAATAAGATCAGGCATGAAGTAAGAATGACTATTATCACCATGATTATTTAATACTATATTAGAAATGGTAGCTGTGGCAAAAAGAGCAGAAAAACAAACTGAAGGAATTAAAGTGCCAGGCAGTGAGAAAACTAAACTATCACTCTTTGCAGATATTATAATGGTATACTTAGAGAATCCTTGAGAAACAACTCAAAAATTAGTTGAAATAATTTTAATAACTTGAATAAAGTTGTAAGATATAAAATCAATCCACATAAATAATCAATATTTCCATATGTAAAAATGAATTCTTTAATTTCTTTAATTTAACAGGGGACCTGGAGGTCCTCTTAACATAGATATTTGTAGGGATTAACCAGCCCCCAGTGACAGTAAATAGGAAGCAAGGAGCCCTCTGCTGAGTAAGCATCAGTTGCAGGCTGTCGGTTGCTAACAAGAGAGAGTTACTGACCGTTGGTCAGGGAGTTGCTGACAGTTAAAGCTGGCAGTTGTGGGAAAGTTGGCTGCTGCGTGTGAGCTGGTAATTGGGGGTTGGTTGCTGTTAGTGTGGGTTGGTATTTAGTTGCTGGAATATAAAGGCAGGCCTGAGCTTATGTGATAATTAAAATGTTTGGGAGCAAGGGAAATATATATCAATTATGACCGCTGAAATATGTTTTCTACTGTGTCTTTGTTTTATATAAATATAAGATGGTCGCCAGGGAATATATTCCCAATTTATGAATATGCCCAAGCCAACTGGGTTTTATAGAGAAATTTAATTTCAATACACTGATTAAACAATAGAAAAAGAGAGAAAGTAAGAAAGGAATAAGAATGAATAAATCAGTCAGTTGGTTTTATCATTCACCCAAGATCTCTCTAGGTAAGGCTTCTCATGCCAACCTCAGGCTCCACCTTCAAGAGAGCCTCCTTTCAAGAAATGTTTCCAGAGAATTCTCCTCCTTCATAGCCAGCCTTCTCTCCTGGTCCTCCAACAGAGCAACCTCCTCAGTCCTCCTTCAGAGCCACCTCGCTCAGAGCAAAACCTCCTCCCTTCTCTCCTCAGACCCCGCTATCTTTAAGGAAACCATCTAAGTCCCCTCCCCTCAGTTCTCACATCTACCAATCACTGTTGATGTCTCCCCTGTGCCAATGGTGGCTCTAGCTTAACCCAGGACTGCCCAGAGGTCTGTTTCCTTTGCACATGTCTGTTGTAGGTCATATTCTCAAATAATTAAATCTTGATCTATGCTGCAGCCCTTCCTAAATCCTGTTAGACTGAGTAGGGTGGAGATTATAAGTTCCAAGACCTGGTTCTGTCATTCCAAGTATCTCTATTGTATCAATTCTAAAATCAATCATGACTCAAAGAACTTCCTGTTCTATGCTTAAGCATAGGTCAAAGCCCTTTTCATTGTTTAGCAAAAGGTTTCTGTTCTAAAGTAGTCTTAAGTAGGGAGGAGAAGGATCCTCCCATGCCAAGGGGTTTCACATTCCAATAGAGTTCTTACTATCAGTAGGAAATTTTTTCCAAGTATGAAATTTCCCAATGGTGAAATTTCCAACATTCATAAGTCTAAGAAATTTTAAGGTTTACACTTACTATGAGGGCTTTTGGCTTTAACCTTTTTCCCCCCATTTCAATTAATTTATTTAGTCAATTTAGAACATTATTCCTTGGTTACAATAATCACATTATTTGCCGCCCTCCTCTCCACCCAGGCTACCTGCAATCAACACACAATTTCATTGCGTATTACTTCTGTCCTTGCTCAGAACCTATTTCCATGTTGTTGTTTACTCTAGAATGTTCATTTAGCATCTACATCCCCAATGATATCCCTTCGACCCATGTATTCAAGCAGTTGTTTTTCTTTGGTGTTTTTACTCTCACTGTAATTCCTTTGGATGTGGATAGTGGTTTTTCTTGTAGGTTCCTTCAAGTTGTTCAAGGTCATTGCATTGCCACTAATGGAGAAGTCCATTACATTCGATTGTACCTCAATGTATCAGTCTCTGTGTACAGTGGTTTCCTGGTTCTGCTCCTCTCACTCTCCATCAATTCCTGGAGGTTGTTCCAGTCCCTATGGAATTTCTTCACTTTATTATTCCTTTGAGCAAAATAGTATTCCATCACCAACATATACCACAATGTGTTCAGCCATTCCCCAATTGAAGGGAATCCCCTCATTTTCCAATTTTTTTTGCCACCACAAAGAGCGCAGTTATGAATATTCTTGCATGTTTCTTTCTCCTTATTATCTCTTTGGGGTACAAACCCAGCAGTCCTATGGCTGGATCAAAGGGCAGACAGTCTTTTGTCACCCTTTGGGCATAGTTCCAAATTGCCCTCCAGAATGGCTGGATCAATTCACAACTCCACCAGCAATTTATTAATGTCCCAACTTTGCCACATCCCCTCCAGCATTCATTACTTTCCTTTGCTGTCATGTTAGCCAATCTGCTAGGTGTGAGGTGATATCTCAGAGTTGTTTTGATTTGCATTTCTCTGATTATAAGAGATTTAGAAAACTTTTTCACGTGCTTATTAATAGTTTTGACTTCTTTAACTGAAAATTGCCTATTCATGTCCTTTGCCTTTTCTTGGTCTTTTGGCTTTGCTTTATTAATTCTTGCTCTTTTATGTGCTCGTTTTCTTCCAGTTGGCTGATTCTGACCTTTAAAGCCTGGTTTTCCTTTTCAGTTTGGTCAAACTGGTTCTGAAGATGTGTGAATTTCTTTTGCTTTATTTCCTACTTTTCCTCCCAGAAGGCTTCCATCTTTTTGATCATTTCCAATTAAAATTCTTCATGGGTTTGTGGAGAGTTTCCATTTCCTTTGGAAGGTTTCAGAGCATTTGCTTGTGTTTCCTCTTATATCTCCTCTGCATTTTGTATTTTTGCTCCATAAGATGTGTCCAAAATCGCCCCCTTCTTCTTGTTTTTCTTGGAGTGTTGAGGCTTTTCTGTGCTGTTTTCCATCTCTATCTGAGTGGGGAGGTCTAGCTTTTCTTATCTCTGTCTGGTGTTCAGAGGCTTTAGCCCCAGGCAAATTGTCCGTTTGTGGGTGTTACTGCTCTCAGTTCCCTCCCGATGCTTCTTCATTGCCTTACTCCCTCACTCTGAGCCTGGCTTTGCACTGTCCCCAAGGTATCTCAGAGCCTTTGTGGGCCAGAGAGTCCTGCACTCTGAGGGGGAAGGGCCTGAGGCTTCCTGGAGCTCTGAGGGGTCCTGATAGGATTAACTTCAGTTGGGTTGGATTGAGTGTGTCTTAAAGCAGGGATCTTGCCTGAGACTAGGACGGAAGGATCCAGCCAGGGGGCTACAGGCTCCCCTCTGTGTTTCCCGGCTGTCTGGGTGCCCCCGTGACTGGCTCAGGTTGTTTTCAGGATGTGGCCTTCTGAAAAGCCTGGCCTGAGGGTTACTTTTGTTTTAGAAGAGCCTGCACTCTGAAGAGGGAGGGGCTGTGTCTTCCCAGAGCTCTGAGGACTCCTGATAGGATTAACTTCCCCTGGGTTGGATTGTAGTGGTAGTCTCTTGATGACTGAGAATGACTATTGTCTTTGTGCATTATCATCTATTGATGTACCCTCATATGGCTTTGAAGTCCAAAGACTGAGGCGCAAAGTTTGTGGTACATGGGGCATGGGACGCCAGTTGTAATGGGAACACCGCTTAAAGGGATGACCCGCCAGCCGCGGTGTGCTGACCGGATGTTTGAAGGGCAGGCAATGTTTGGGACACCTTTTCTAGTCCCCTCCCTTGATTAGGGTGAGCAGTGCTATCCTAGAGAGGGCTGCTCTGTCACCCAGGATGCTGCCGAACATCCCTGCTGCCCTACAGAGCCGAGCGACCACTGGTCCGTGGGCCACCTACGTGCAGGATCGTGACTACAACTGCCAGTGGTCACCTCCACCTGTTGCGTCTCCACTCCCCCATCGCCACATGTCTTGAAGAGGGTGGACGGGGTTAGGATAGATGAGTGTGCACAACGACACTTGTGCATGAAGGAGATTTAAGTGGAAAAGCCGATGCACAGAGACAGTCCCACTCTCTCGGCGTTGGAAGCCTGGGTCCAGTGGCACGAAAAGTCATTACACCTGGAGACTTCCTCAGCTGCATTGGATGGCCGTGTTGTCCTTTGTGCTCCAACAAGCCCTGAGCACTCCACGGTGCTTTGCTGTATCGCCATCTCAGCTGCTGAACTTTCTTATTTGTTTCTTCCACCTGTTCCACCGAAGCAGTCTTCACATGCTGGGTGAGCAAAGCCCTGGTTCACCAGGGGGTCGATGACCTGATGGCTACTCTCACAAGGTTTAGATTGAGTGTGTCTTAAATCAGGGACCTTCCCTGAGACTCGGATGGAAGGATCCAGCCAGGGGGCTACAGGTTCCCCTCTGTCTCTCTCTGTTTCCCTGCTATCTGGGTGCCCCCGCAACTGGCTGAGGTTGTTTTCAGGGTGTGGCCTTCAGAATAGCCGGCCCTGGGGTCCTTTTCCTGGCTCTTAGGTTCCCGCTGCTGCCTTGGACTCAGCACTCTGGGTTGGGGGAGATGGGTCCTGGGACCTTCCTTCTGCCTATCCCTTAGATCCAAGTGATCTTGGGTTCTGGCTTTTGGGGGGCCATACCTTTTGATCCAGGTCCAGGAGGAGGGTTCCCAGGATTTATCCTGTTGTTTGTTTTGAATTTCGGTGTCCTATGAGCATACAGTTTGAGATCGGTAAGGAAGGGGTTTCCAGAGATCTGAACTTTAGCTCTCTCTAAGCCACCATCTTGACCAGAAGTCTAGATCTATTTTTAATTGTGTGGAAAGCATTTTGTAGTTGTGTTCATACAGTTCCTGAGTTTGTCTCGGCAGATAAATTCCTAAGTATTTTATATTGTCAAGGGTGATTTTAAATGGAATTTCTCTTTCTAATCCTTGCTGCTGAAATGGGTTGGAGATATATAGAAATGCTGATGACTTATGTGGGTTTATTTTGTATTCTGCAACCTTGCTAAAGTTGTTGATTGTTTTGACTAGCTTTTTGGTTGATTCTCTAGGATTCTTTAAGTAAACCATCATATATCATCTGCAAAGAGTGATAGCTTGGTCTCCTCATTGCCAATTTTAATACCTTCAATTTATTTTTCTTCTCTAATTGCTACTGCTAGTGTTTCTAGTACAATGTTAAATAATAGAGGTGATAATGGGCATCCTTGTTTCACTCCTGAACTTATTGGGAAGGCTTCTAGTTTATCCCCATTGCAGATGATGTTTGCTGATGGTTTTAGATATATGCTGTTTATTATTTTTAGGAAAGGTCCTTCTATTCCTATACTTTCTAGTGTTTTCAATAGGAATGGGTGTTGTATTTTATCAAAGACTTTCTGCATCTATTGAGATAATTATGTGATTTTTGTTGGTTTGCTTGTTAATATGGCCAATATCTAGATTTATTTTGCATGACTACCCTTTTGTTATGATTTTTTTTTGTTTTTTTTTAATTGTTTATTGGAGGAAACAATTAGGAGGAAGAGAAAAGAACTGCTTGTAAAAATAATAAAAAGATACTTTTTAAAAGGTATTTTACTTATGCTCATTAACTACCTATGTAACTAAAACAAGTCCCCTCACTTGTTTGGATGTCAGTTACTTCTGCCAAATGAAGGGGCTAGACTAATTGACATCTTTTATATCCATAAATTGATGATTCTATTATATATGTGTACATATATGTAATATCCAGATTTTTCTCTGAGTCACTTTCAATGAAGTATATGTCCTGTCTAACTCCCACACAAAAGGAACCTCCTATAATATACTTTGCAAATGATTATCTAATTATTATCTTTGGAAAGGAGTAATTTTTGGGAGTATCTATTAATATTAATATTATTATCTCTGAAGATTAGAAAGTTTTTCCCCCTGAAATCAGGTCTAAATTTGCCTCTTATCAAATTCTATCCATTGCTCCTGGTAAGATCCTGAATCATCTTCTTCAATTAATCCACATATGTAATGGACTCAAGGCTCTCTAGTTTGTCAGTTTGTTATTTTTAATTTGGAAAATTTATTTTAATTAATTAATTTAGAATATATTTCCATGGTTAAAAGATTCATATTCTTTCCCTCCCTTTCCCCTACCCCCTCCCATAGCTGATGCACAATTCCACTGGGTTTTACATTTGTCAGTTTTTTAAAAAGAAATTTTATTAAGATCTTTTGTTTTAAATCTCCTAAAATTTTCCCAGTAAACCTCTCCTATTCTCATAGAGGGCCAATTTTTTTTTTAAATCGTGCTAACCAGAACTGAATGTAGTACTGATAAGGCCTGACAGGAACACAGTACAGTGCAATATGCATCATTCTATTCCTGGAAGGAATGAACCTCTTAAGATTGCCCAAGATCACATTAACTTTTGGGGTTGCCACATTACATTTTTGACTCATATTGAACTTGCAGTTCACTATAATCTTTCACCCCTAGATCTTTTCTGCAATAACTACTATGTAATAAAGTGATATTACCCTTATATAGCTGAATATTTTATCCCCAAGTGCTTTGCACATATCTGTTTTGAACTTCCTCTTATTAGCTTCTGCTCAAATGCTCTAGCCTGTTGGAATCTTTATGAAGCCTGACTTTCATTCAGCTAGCTGTTTCTCCCAGCATTTTGTCATTTGCAAATTTGAAGAGCATACCATATATGTCTTTTTCCAAGTCATTGGTAAAAATGTTAAATAGTAGAGTAGGACTGAGTACAAGTTCTTGGGCTACTCCACTGAAGATCTCCTGCTATAGTCACATTGTGTCAACAACAACCATTCTTAGACTTTAGCCATCTAACTACTTAGGAGTCCATTAAATTGTATTATTGACTGATCCATCTTCTCCACAAAAATAATATGGAATATTTACCATAAGCTCTGCTAATATATGGGCAAACTACATTTGTAGCATTCCCTTCAGCCATTAATTTAGTAATCCTGTAAAAAAGGAAGTGAAGTTTGTCAGGGATAACCTATTCTTCATAAAGCTTTACTGTCACTTTGCAAACACTACTTCCTTTTCTTAAATGTTCAGCAACCATCTCCTCTCCCAGAATTTCTCCCTGTCAAGTTCAATGGTCTCTAATTTCCAGTCTATTCTTCCTTTTTTCAAAAGTTGGGACAATGTTTGACATGCTCCAATCTTGTGATACCTTTCCTTTTTCTTTTTTTTTAAACATCATTTTATTTGGTCGTTTTCATACATTATTCACTGGAAGCAAAGATCATTTTCTTTTCCTCCCCTTCCCCCCCCCCCCCCCGCCTTTCCCTCTCCCATAGCCGACGCATGATTCCACTGGTTATCACATGTGTTCTTGACTCGAACCCATTTCCCTGTTGTTGGAATTTGCATTATAGTGTTTATTTAGAGTCTCTCCTCAGTCTTATCTCCTCCAACCCTGTAGTCAAGCAGTTGCTTTTCATCGGTGTTTTTACTCCCACAGTTTATCCTCTGCTTGTGGGTAGTATTTTTTTTAGATCCCTGCAGATTGTTCAGGGAAATTGCATTGATACTAATGGAGAAGCCCATCACCTTCGATTGTACCACAATGTATCAGTCTCTGTGTATAATGTTTTCCTGGTTCTGCTCCTTTCGCTCTGCATTACTTCCTGGAGGTTGTTCCAGTCTCCATGGAATTCCTCCACGTTATTATTCCTTTTAGCACAATAGTATTCCATCACCAACATATACCACAATTTGTTCAGCCATTCCCCAATTGATGGGCATCCCCTCGTTTTCCAATTTTTGGCCACCACAAAGAGCGCAGCTATGAATATTTTTGTACAAGTCTTTTTGTCCATTATCTCTTTGGGGTACAAGCCCAGCAGTGCTATGGCTGGATCAAAGAGCGCAGCTATGAATATTCTTGTACAAGTCTTTTTTCTTATTATCTCTTTGGGTTATAAACCCAGCAGTGCTATAGCTGGATCAAAGGCCAGACAGTCTTTTATCACCCTTTGGGCACAGTTCCAAATTGACCTCCAGAATGGCTGGATCAATTCACAACTCCACCAGCAATGAATTAGTGTCCCAACTTTGCCACATCCTCTACAGCATTCATTACTTTCCATAGCTGTCATGTTAGCCAATCTGCTAGGTGTGAGGTGATACCTCAGAGTTGTTTTGATTTGCATCTCTCTGATTATAAGAGATGTAGAGCACTTTTTCATGTGCTTATTAATAGTTTTGATTTCTTTGGCTGAGAACTGCCTGTTCATGTCCCTTGCCCATTTATCAATTGGAGAATTGCTTGATTTTTTGTACAATTGATTTAGTTCTTTATAAATTTGAGTAATTAAACCTTTGTCAGAGGTTTTTGTTGTGAAGATTGTTTCCCAATTTGTTGCTACCCTTCTGATTTTGGTTACATTGGTTTTGTTTGTACAAAAATTTTTAATTTGATGTAATCCAGATTATTTGTTTTGCATTTTGTAACTCTTTCTAAGTCTTGCTTGGTTTTGAAGTCTTTCCCTTCCCATAGGTCTGACATGTGTGCTATTCTGTGTTCGCCTAATTTTCTTATAGTTTCCTTCTTTATGTTCAAGTCATTCACCCATTTTGAATTTATCTTGGTGTAGGGTGTAAGGTGTTGATCTAAACCAAATCTTTCCCACACTGTCCTCCAATTTTCCCAGCAGTTTTTATGAAATAGTGGATTTTTGTCCCAAAAGCTGGGATCTTTGGGTTTGTCATATACTGTCATGCTGAGGTTGCTTGCCCCCAGTCTATTCCACTGATTCACCTTTCTGTCTCTTAGCCAGTACCAAATTGTTTTGATGACTGCTGCTTTGTAATATAGTCTGAGATCTGGGACTACAAGACCCCCTTCCTTTGTATTTTTTTCATTATTTTCCTGGATATCCTTGATCTTTTGTTCTTCCAAATGAACTTTGTTATGGTTTTTTCTAAATCAGTAAAAAAAATTTTTGGAAGTTCCATGGGTATGGCACTAAATAGATAGATGAGTTACAGTAGGATGGTCATTTTTATTATATTGGCTCGTCCTACCCATGAGCAGTTAATGTTCTTCCAATTGTTCAAGTCTAGTTTTAGTTGTGTGGAAAGTGTTTTGTAGTTGTGTTCATATAGATCCTGTGTTTGTCTCGGGAGATAGATTCCTAAGTATTTTATTTTGTCTAGGGTAATTTTGAATGTGATTTCTCTTTCTAGTTCTTGCTGCTGAGCTGTGTTGGAATTATATAGAAAGGCTGATGACTTATGTGGGTTTACTTTGTATCCTGCAACTTTGCTAAAGTTGTTGATTATTTCGATTAGCTTTTTGGTTGAATCTCTAGGATTCTTTAAGTAGACCATCATGTCATCTGCAAAGAGCGATAACTTGGTCTCCTCCTTGCCTATTTTAATGCCTTCAATTTCTTTTTCTTCTCTAATTGCTACTGCTAGTGTTTCTAATACAATGTCAAATAGTAGAGTTGATAATGGGTATCCTTGTTTCACTCCTGATCTTAATGGGAATGGATTTAGTTTATCCCCATTGCAGATGATATTAGCTGATGGTTTTAGATATATACTGTTTATTATTTTTAGAAATGACCCTTCTATTCCTATGCTTTCTAGTGTTTTTAGTAGGAATGGATGTTGTATTTTATCAAAGGCTTTTTCTGCATCTATTGAGATAATCATGTGGTTCTTGTTGGTTTGCTTGTTGATGTGGTCAATTATGTGGATAGTTTTCCTAATGTTGAACCAGCCCTGCATCCCTGGTATAAATCCTACTTGATCATGGTGGATGACCCTTCTAATCACTTGCTGGAGTCTTTTTGCTAGTATCCTATTTAAGATTTTTGCATCTATATTCCTTAGGGAGATTGGTCTATAATTTTCTTTCTCTGTTTTTGGCCTGCCTGGTTTTGGAATCAGTACCATGTTTGTGTCATAAAAGGAGTTTGGTAGAACTCCCTCTTTGATTATTATGTCAAATAGTTTGTATAGTATTGGGATTAACTGTTCTCTGAATGTTTGATAGAATTCGCTGGTGAATCCATCAGGCCCTGGGGATTTTTTCTTAGGAAGTTCTTTGATGGCCTGTTAGATTTCTTTTTCTGATATGGGATTATTTAAGAAAACTATTTCTTCTTCTGTTAGTCTAGGCAATTTATATTTTTGTAAATATTCATCAATATCACCTAGGTTGGTATATTTATTGCCATAGAGTTGGGCAAAGTAGTTTTTAATGATTGCCTTAATTTCCTCTTCATTGGAGGTGAGATCCTCCTTTTCATCCTTGATGTTGTTAATTTGCCTTTCTTCTTTCCTTTTTTTAATTAGATTAACCAGTACTTTGTCTATTTTGTCTGTTTTTTTCAAAGTACCAGCTCCTAGTCTTGTTTATTAGCTTAATAGTTCAGTCACTTTCTATTTTATTATTTTCTCCCTTAATTTTTAGGATCTCTAGTATGGTTTTCTTCTGGGGTTTTTTAATTTGTTCATTCTCAAGTTTTTTGATTTGCATTTCCAATTCCTTGGTTTCTGTCCTCCCTAATTTGTTAATATATGCACTCAGGGATATGAATTTTCCTCTAAGTACTGCCTTGGCTGCATCCCATAAGGTTTGAAAGGATGTCTCGCCATTGTCATTTTCTTCAACGAAATTGTTAATTGTTTCTATGATTTCTTCTCTAACTATCCGATTTTGGAGTATCATGTTATTTAATTTCCAATTAATTTTTGATTTGGGTCTCCATGTACCCTTGCCGATCAATATTTTAATTGCCTTGTGATCTGAAAAGGCTGCATTTATTATTTCTGCTTTTCTGCATTTGAGTGCCATGTTTCTGTGACCTAGTGTATGATCCATTTTTGTGAATGTGCCATGTGGTGCTGAAAAGAAGGTGTATTCCTTTTTGTCCCTATTTATTTTTCTCCATATGTCTATTAACTCTAATTTTTCTAAGATTTCATTCACCTCTTTTACCTCTTTCTTGTTTATTTTTTGGTTTGATTTATCTAAATTTGATAGTGGTTGGTTCAAGTCTCCCACTAATATGGTTTTACTGTCTATTTCCTCCTTCAATTCTCCTAGTTTCTCTATTAAAAATTTGGATGCTATACCATTTGGTGCATACATGTTGATTAGTGATATTTCCTCATTGTCTATACTCCCTTTTAGCAGAATATATTTACCTTCCCTATCCCTTTTGATCAGGTCTATTTGTGCTTTGGCTTTGTCAGATATCATGATTGCAACTTCTGCCTTCTTTCTATCAGTTGAGGCCCAAAAGGTCTTACTCCAACCTTTAATTCTAACCTTGTGAGTGTCAACCCATCTCATATGTGATTCTTGAAGACAACATATGGTAGGGTTTTGGGTTCTAATCCAATCTGCTATTTGTCTACGTTTTATGGGTGAGTTCATCCCATTCACGTTCAAAGTTATGATTGTCATTTGTGGATTCACTGGCATTTTGATATCTTCCCCTAGTTCTGACCTTTCTTCTTTAGCTTTCTCCTTTTGAACCAGTGATTTACTTTAGGTCAGTCCCCCTAGTCCCCTCCCTTGAGATGCTTCCCTTTCTAGCCCCTCCATTTTTATGCTCCCTTCCCCTCCCCCCTCTCCTTCCCTCCCTTTTTATGCTTCCTGTCCCCACCCCCTCCTTAATTTTCCTTTCTTTCTTGCCCTGTTGGATAAGATAGAATTCAGGATCCCACTGGATCTAGATGTTCTTCCCTCTCAGATTTGATTTCACTGAGAGTAAGGTTTAAGTAATTCCACTTCACGCTCTCTTCCTATCCTTCTCATATGAGAGTTCTTCCCCTCCCCTTCCCATGTGTATCTTTATATGGGAAAGATTATTCTATTGATTCCCCCCCTATTTCTTGAAGTTATTCTTAGTATTATTGACGGTTCCCCCCTCCCTTTTCCTTTTTTTGCCCCTACTTTCTCCAAATCTTCTTAATGCCCCTATCTTTCCCTATGCATGTTTCTTCTAACTACTCTTATGATGATACAATTTATAAGAGTTACACAAAACATTTTCCCCACATATTAATATATATAATTTGATGTAAATGTAGTCCTTATAGAAGAGAATTTGACTTAAAGAAAAAGATAAGATTTATCTCCTTTTCCCTTTCTTTCATATTTACCTTTTCATGTTTCTCTTGCTTTCTGTGCTTGGATATCGATCTTTCCACAGAGCTCTGGTCTTTTCTTAGCAAATGCTTGGAAATCTTCTATTTTGTTGAATGCCCATACTTTCCTCTGGAAGTATATAATCAGTTTTGCTGGGTAGTTGTTTCTTGGTTGGAGACCCAGCTCTCTTGCCTTTCTAAATATCGTGTTCCATGCTTTGCGGTCTCTTAGTGTGTTAGCCGCTAAGTCGTGTGTGATCCTTATGGGAGCCCCCTTATATCTGAAGCTCTTCTTCTTGGCTTCTTGTAGGATTTTCTCCTTTACTTTGAAGCTCTTGAATTGGGCTATTACATTCCTAGGGGTTGTCTTTTGGGGATTTAGTATAGAAGGTGTTCTATGAATCCTTTCTATTTCTATTTTGCCCCCTTGCTCCAGAACGTGAGGGCAATTTTCTTTTATAATCTCCTGTAGTATAATATCGATTTTATTGTTTATCTCTGGTTTTTCTGGGAGACCGATAATTCGGAGATTTTCTCTTCTCCCTCTGTTTTCCAGATCTGTGACCTTCTCAGTGAGATATTTTATGTTTTCTTCTAAGTCATTAATTTTTTGGGTTTGCTTTATTGATTCTTGCTGTTTTATCATCTCACTTTTTTCGAGGTGCTTAATTCTGGTCGTTAGGGACTGGTTTTGCTTTTCAGCCTTGTCTGCCCTTCTATTGGATGCTTCGAGTTCTTTTTCCAATTGAGCATTCTTATCTGCCAGACAGCTGATCTCTTTCTCCCATTTTTCTTTCCAGGTTTCCATCTTTTGGATAAGTTCCAGTTTGAGATCTTCCAGAGCTTGTTGATAGTTTCCATTTTGGGAGGCGTGTTCTGAATTTTTTTGGATTTCCTCCTCATTCTCCTCTTTTCCTTGGGTACTTCCACCATAAAAGTTTTCAATAGTCACTTTTTTCCCTTTCTTCCTGGAGGCTTGATTTTGGGCCACGTGAGCCATCCCTTTGGTGGTTTTATTCCCCTTTCCTTTTTGGTCTGGGGTCTGGGTTATATGGGTGGTTTTTCTGTGAATTTAGGTTGCTTCAGACTAGTTCTTCCCAGCCTCCAAGGTTTCTTAGAGTGCTGGGTCCCTGATCACAGCCACACTGCCCGGGTGTTCAGCTCCACCCAGATAATCAACGTGTGGTCCGCCCCTGGTGTTTAGCTCCGCGGAGATGTTCTGCGCAGCTCTCCCCAAGTACAGCTCCGCTGAAGGGCTGGATTCTCCAGTGAAACTGCCCTGAGACATTTTTTCCTGGCAGTCCCCAGATCCCAAGGACCCTGGAGTGCCCCCCCCCCCCATCAGAGACGTTCCCCACTCACTCGTTGTCCTGGTGAGCGCTCAGGTAGCTCACTCTGGTTTAGTGGGGGAGGCGGGGTGGGGGAAGGGCGGCTCAGTTCACTTTTCTGTGTAAGCTTTTCCTCCTTATTTTAGTGTGGAAATGTTCAAGCCCCACATACCTTTGACTCTGTGGAGTACTGGGAGTACTGGGGTGTCCTTCTGTTCCTCCAAAGGTGATTTTTATGCTCCTTTGATGTAGTCTATTTCATTTGGTGCCAGGGAGAGGAAGAGTGTGGCGTCTAGATTGCAGCCATGATTACCCGGAAGTCTCGATACCTTTCCTTTTTCACTCAACAATCATGGACAGCTTTCAACCCTGATAATGTAGTTCATCTAAGTTAAGTGATATGAATTCACTGAGAGTGGTTAGGTGTTATCTATCTCCTTACTTTCCTTGGGTATTGACTTAATCTTTTGTGTGATGTGGAAAATAGGGCATCAGAGCTCTCTCCTACTCGAAATTCTCATGAAAAGGAAGATTAAAAACGAAATTTTATTAAATTTCACTTACATTTATGAAATTTTTGTCTTGCATTTTTCTAGTGGCCATTGTCCAGTTTCTTTTTTGACTAGTTTGCATGACAACATAGGTGTGGCAAAAATGTACAAAATATTCTAAGCCAAAACATTCCTCTCAGAGACCCTAAGTTTAACTTTTAACTTAAAAGCTTATGCCTAGTGGCAGATGCCTGGCTCAGATGCTCATAAAGCTTGGAATACAGCAGAGAGAGTTGGCTTATATGAAAGGGCTAGAACCATTTTTTGGTGACAGAAAATAAAGCTTTAACCTATATGCCAGTTGAAGGCTTTGATCTATGTTGTCTTGGCCATCACCCATCTAACTGGGTGATGTGGCAACATGACTATCTGCAAAATTACTATAGAATATTATTTAAAGCATAAAGCTTTTTATAGCTTATTTCCTCCTAACACCTTCCTTGGGTAAATTTGCTCCAGGTTAAGCAATATGATGCACAGAAGAAAAATAATGGAATGTAGTTTTAGTACCAAATACAGTTCCAAGTGACAATCTCTAAATTGGAATGAAATGGAGAGATAGGAATAAACTGCCTTGCTGCTATATGCTTTCAATTTGGGGGAATTTTTTACCTTTCATGCTAGCTTGTTAGTCTTATTTCATTTGTGAAAATGGCATTGGGCAATAGCTTTACCAGACAATGTCCTTTAACAAAAATGTACTTATTCTGAAGTCTTAGGCATTAAATGGTTTTTATTTGAGCCTGTGGCTATGGAGGTAAAGTGTTTGTGTTACAGCACAGACACCTTTATAAGTCACAATCTCTTGCTCTTATGGTCACACATTTTTATCTTCCAAAATTTTAGCCTAACAAAAGCTGCAATTTTAATGTTTAACTGTGTTTCTTAATGCCATTCCTTATAGTGAATGGTCTCATCCTTTTCCCCTCCCAGAACTCCTAATGGCAT
The DNA here is from genome assembly GCF_027887165.1 of Monodelphis domestica. Taxonomy (NCBI): domain Eukaryota; kingdom Metazoa; phylum Chordata; class Mammalia; order Didelphimorphia; family Didelphidae; genus Monodelphis; species Monodelphis domestica. The sequence continues at coordinate 143,249,564 of NC_077227.1, read as the reverse complement.
CCCAAACCTTTATTCAAAAAGATTTTTTTTTAAATTAGAGGTCAGTAGGCCTGGAGAAAGGCAAGTAATATCTCAGTTTTCAAAAAAAGAAATAGAATGAACTCTCTAGAATATAAGCCAGTGGGATTGAATTTTTCTTACAAAATTTTGGGAAACATTGTTAAAATAATGATTGGTCAACACCTAGAAAAGGAAATAATGATCACAAAGAGCCAACATGGTTTCACCAGGAATAGGCCTTGATATTGTACCCCTTAATTTCTTTCTTTAAACAAACAAACAAAAACCCTTACCTTCAGCCTTAGAACCAATATTGTGTATTGTAAGGGCTAGGCAATGGGAGTTAAGTGACTTTCCCAGGGTCGTACAGCTGGGAAGTGTCTGAGGCCAGGTTTGAACCCAAGGACCTCCTGTTTCTGGGCCTGGCTCTCAATCCACTGTGCCATCCAGCTGCCCCATTTAATTCCTTTCTTGACAAAATTATTTGACTAGTTGAGGAGGATGCTATAAATGTGGCTTACTTATCTTGTCTCTAAATATTTGATAATTTTCATGCTATTCTTGGTGACAAGATAGAATGATGTGGGGTGTAAAGGTTAAATTTAATGGTTGGATGTAGTTTATTTACCAAAATAGAGGGGAAACAATAAAGTAGAGAAATGTGAAAGAGGTTAGAGGAAATACCTATACTAGTTCTCAGCCAGGAGGGCCGGTAATGAGTAACCACATGGCCTCCTCCAAGATGGAAGCTAGTCTCTTAGGAAATTAGGAAGGGAGTCAGCCTTTTTACTTACCCAACCAAGTAGTCCAGGAGTCAGTCTAAGTTGAAGTGAGGATCCATACTGCAATCTCCAATGAGGTTCCCTCAAAGACTATCTCCAGTAGACACTCTCCAGGAGACTTCTTCAACTTCACCAGTGTAATATTTATAGGAAAAATGGGTGGGATTGAAGAATAGGGGATACAGAAGGTTTTATAACAGGGAATGGAGGAGTTGAAGGGAGAGAGGGAATATGGCTGTCGGTAAGGTAGAAGGAGAGAGATGCCCCCTGCTGAGAGACTATTTTTGAAAAAATGGGGTTCCTGAGAAATGGGCCACTTGTGATAGCCTATGGGGACATCTTCTCTATAGATTGGTGTTGCAGATACCCCAGAGCAGTTAAGCACTGACCCTCCTGAGGAACAAGCCTCCCCCCAGACTAATGTCACCCAGCAGGGGTCTAATAAGGATCGTTTATAGTTGAATGGCTGTCCTCAGGTTCAGCTCCCTCTATGTCCCCTGAAATGTTAGTCCTCTTATCTGACTGTGATATTCAAATAAAGATAAATTTTAATAACAAATTTGGATTGGGGAGGTATCAGGGAAGAGGGAAGAGGGATTTCCCTAGATGAGGTTTGAGTCTCTCTCAGCTTTTGAGCTGAGATGTGGTGGAGGGTTTCTTTTATTCCTATCTATGCTGATCTGTGCTGGTTTTCTTAATTTCAAAGTCTTAGCAGTAGACAGCAATATGGAGAAAAGTTCTGACTTTCAGAGTTGGTTTGGCCTGTCTCTTCAGGCTGACGCCCCTAAAGACCTACCTTACAGTCCAAACTGCTTCCCTTAAGTCCTTTTGTCCGATGAACATGATCACAGGGATCCAGGTAGATCACACAGTTGGAAAATTCAGGAATAGAAGCACTTCTATCCAGAGACAGGGAGGGAGGCTCCTTCTAGTTCCAGGGCCAGGAAGAGACTGAGTCACAGGACCCACTGCCACTCCCAGTTGCCCCTTCCCCCACCAACTGTCAGCCTTGTCAATATCTTCTCTCTAACACTCCAATTGATGTTGGTTCCAACTCAGTGGCAGAAAGTCCAGAGTTTGCCTTAGTTTTCCTTTCCACACCAGCCTTCCAGTCAAAGGATTTTGTGACTTTTATGATGATTTCCTTTCCCTGCCCCTCTTCACAGGGGCAAATCACAGTTTCCAAAATTGTCACACTTCTCATCATCTGAAGATAGCAACTCTCATCCTAGGATTCACACCTTTGTATTCACATATTTATGAGCATATGAATTCTTAAGAGAATTCAAAATTTCTGGCAGTTTGAGTTAGAAAAAAGGATGAAGCTCTTCCAAGTATCTTGCTGGCTTCTCACCTCTAAAGGTGTTAACTCTCCTCCTAGGAGTAAGAGTTTGTGGACTCCCCTTACTTTAGGGTTAAGTATGTTGTGTTGCTTTTGTTGATTAATTTGAAAGTAGACAAAAGAGAGTTAATCCTGTCTTCAGTCTAGTGAGGTACTAAGTAAGGGTACTTAAGTTATTGTTTTTCCAAAGTGTTAACTCAAATAGGCAAAGAAAACAAAGGGTTCCCTTTTCACAAGTGCAAATTCAGAATAATCAAAGAGAATCAAGAATTTCCTTTCAGAGTCCAACTCCTCTCATTGTGTTCATAATCCTTTGTCCTGCCTCCTTTAGGACTTTGTTTCACTTGCCATTCCATCTTTTTCATGTAACTTCAATTTCTCCATCTCTAGTGTCTTTTCCATGGGCCTTCAAGTATTCTCAACTTTTCATAAGCCTGATCAAGAGACTTTCTTATGATGTTTTTATCCTATCCATTTACCATCTAATCTCTCTCCTCTCTCTCAAACTTCACAAGAAATTTGCTAATTTAGCTTCTACCCTACACTTTCTTTAAATTGTTGTTCTGTCATTTCAGTTGTGTCTGACTCATGATCCCATTTAGGGTTTTCTTGGCAAAAGATGCTGAAGTGGTTTGCCCTTTCCTTCTTTAGCTCATTTTGCAGACAAGTAAACACAAGCAAATCATTTAAGTGATTTGCCCATGGATATTCAGCTTGTAAATATTTGAGGCCAAATTTGAACTCAGGTTTTCATGACTCTAGGCTTTGTGTTTTATATATTGTGCCATCTGGAACCACTCACCAAATTCACAACATGATGAACAGGGAAATATGTATTATATAATAATATATGGGCAACCTATATCATATTGCATTTCTTTTTAAGGAGGGCCAAAGGAGGGAGAGGGGAAAAAAGGGATGAGACATAGGTTTTTGGGCATAACTAATATAGGAAATTATTTTTCTTGTATATACATATTTATTTGGCATAAATGCATATTGATATACAACTGTGTGTGGGTATTGAACTGAATTAAAAATTATGCTTATCTTTTCATTAAAGCAGACCAAAAGCTGCTGGCAAAAAATAAATGAATGTACCTTTGAATCTCCAGATACACAATTCAGTATCTTACAATAGTTTCTTAATAAAGGATATAGTGGTTAGATTTAGTAGCTCTTTTACAATTTTTATCTTTCTTTTTCTCATTTCAACAATTGCCACATTTGACCACTCTATCCCATTGGATTCTTTTTCCTCCCTTGGCCTTAAGAGAACTATTCTCACTTAGTTTCCCTCCTTCTTATGTAGTCATTGTGTTTTTTGCCATCTTCACTACCTCCATTTGTCAACTCTTTAAGTTGGGACTTTCTCAAAGTTCTGTCCTTAATCCTCTTATTTTCTATTCATTCTCTTTCTTTTCATTCTCCATTAACACATTAATTCATTCTTTTAGTCATTTTTATGCAGACAGCTCTGAAATATCAACATTTAGCCTTGTCTTCTGAAGTGCAGACCCACGTGTTTAATGTCTTATAGGAAACATCTAGTTGAATGTTCCATCAACATTGCTTGGACATTATCTTTCCCCCCTAACCCTTTTTATCTCTGTAGCTAGTGACAGTTTTCCAGTCTTCCATATTTTTAACTTTGGGTTTATCTTAAATCTTCCTTGCATCTCCTACCCAATCGCTTATCAATCCTTCTTGGTATTACATTCACAATATCTTTCACTTCCATTTTAGTCTACCATAATCTAGCCAACCAACTTTTCCAATCTTATTTTATGATATTCTTTTTCATAACTGTATACTCTTAACAAACTGTACCAACCATTCTACTCTGGAACATGCCCTGTGTTTTTCTATCTAATGCCATTCTTTTACATTTCTTATAATACAGTTATCTTCACTTGTCTCATCTTTCTACTAGAGTGTAAGCTTCATGAAGACAGAGATCAATCACATTTTTTATGAAAATCTTCCATAGAATTTGTCATAATGCTTTCCCATCCAGAAAATATTTAGCAAACATTTCTTGAATTAAAATGAGCCTAGTGGCAAATTTCTTAAGAAATATTTGAATTATGGCCTCTGGTATTTTTAAATTATAGAAATGAGGGAAAGTTACATGATTTTTTATATTTTCACCAATTTTGAAGGTAAATAATTAAGAAATGACCTCATGTTTGGCCTGTGACTAGACTGGTGTCCAAAATAACGGTCATTTCTTTCTTAATGAAGGGAAATTTTGAAAAATAATGCCAAAATTTTTTTCAAGTAAATTTAGTGTGCTGTTTCTCCATGTGTGTAGGAATCCTAAGTGAATGTAGAAATCATTCTCTTATTTTGAATTTTCAAACATTTTAAAAACAATAGTGATGAAATACTTTTGCCAGTTTTATCATTAACACAAACATTTTAATGTTGAACACACTTGAGCCTTCAAACATTTCTGGATCATTGCTAATTAGCTTAACTTTCCAATCACCTGACTTGACCCTCTTTAAATTTCCAGTATAATATTTTCTGTGTGCTGCTGCCATATCAGTACTCTGTTCTTGGCAGCAAATGGAGAAATTTCTAATGTCATCCATTGCTGGCAGGGAAATCAAACTTGCATTTTACTTTTTTAAGCTGACTAGGAAAAAAACAAACAGCAATTTGGTATTTCCAGGCATTTTTTTTACCACTTTAACCTAAAGTGTCTCTACTCTGGTTTCACTCCCTACCATTCCACTCCACCTGTTAATAACTAAAGATAGTGAAATATGGTACTCTGTCTTTATTCTCTTTGACTTCCCTTCAATATCTGATACTATTGAACATTTCCTCTCTCTGGAAATTCTCCTTTGGCTTCTTGACACATCCTTCTTCAATAATTAATCTTTTCTGTCTCCTTTGCTTACTCCTTTATATGGTGTCTGCTCCACAACCATTGGTCTCTTCCAAAACTTTGTCCTTACCTTGCTACCTTCCTGTCTTTCTCTTCCTTCCTTTTGCTGTCAGTCAATCAATCAATCAATCAATCAATAAGTATCTCTTAAATGAGTACTATGTGCCCACCACCAGACTAGTATTGGGAACATTAAAAAAAAAGTCTTTGTCCTCAAGGAGATTATATTCTGTTAAGGGATATAGATATGTATGTATGTGTGTGCATGCTTATCGGTGTGTATGTATTTATGTCTGTATACATATATACATATACATGACATACAAAAAATAATGTTATTTGTGGGGGATATACTAATGCCTAAAGGGATAAGCAAAACCCTGATGTAGAAGGCAGTGCTTGAAAGAAACTAGGGATTCTAAGTAGCATAGATGAAGAGGAAGTGCATTCTTGGTATGGGGGGCAGCCAATGAGAAAACAAGGAGATTGGATGGGGGTTGAAGAACAATAAAAATTTCATTTTGGTTGAACTGAATGGAATATAGGAAATTGAACAATTTAAAATAAAACTAGGAAGATAGATTGTAGTTAGCTCGTGGAGTACTTTAAATGCTAACAAAGAAATTAAATATTTGATCCTGTAGTTAATATAGGGAGCCATTCTTGAGTAGAAGAGAGTGACATGGGAAGAAAACCCATTTCCCTTCCTCTCTTCATTCCATCTTCAGGTACATTTTCCATACTGTTCTCTAACTTATCATTAAAAAAAAGAATTGGAGCTAAAAATGGACTAGATTTTTGGTTATTTGTGTTCCCATTTTTTTTAAGTTCTGTCTTAGAATCAATACTAAGTATTGATTCCAAGGCAAAAGAGCTGTAAGGACTAGGCAACTGGGGTTATGTGACTTGACCAGAGTCATACAGCTAAGAAGTATCTGAGACTCTATTTAAGCCCAGTGACCTCCTGTTTCCAGGCCTGGCTTTCTATCCACTGAATCACCTTGATTTCCCTGTTCCCATCAGTTTTTAACCTTGAATATTTTTTATGGTGCTGTTTTAGGTTTCTGTTTCTTCATTGGTGAAAATAGTTGTTCTTTTCTTTAAAAATTAGTCGAGTTGTTAAGAACTTGAAGTATTGGGGTACCCCTAGAAAATGTTACTAAACATTTGCTCCACTTTTTCCCTCACTGGATGCCTGAGCAAAATAGATTAGCTCAGTTTAACATGTCTACTATATATAAAGCACTTTGGAACCTAAGAAGATAAAAATATAAATAAAACACTGCTCTTGACTTTGAAGAACTTATAAACTAGTAGATATTTCCTTTAAAAATTATCTCTATATATGAAAAAACATTAATAATTTCTTTAAATGTTTTCATATAATGAACTCTGTAGAACTAGTTTGGGTAATGGTAAATTTATCTAGAATTTAATTAAATAAAAGCCAATTCTTATTCTTTTCTATTAACTCAGTACTTCATGCTAAACTTCTAAGAATATTTAAATATCTTGAAGTTCCTCAAGGAGAACTTCTCAATGTAATGATTAATTTGAAAATCTAAGTTATTGTTATTTAAATTCTTAGCAAAATGATCTTCTTTCTCATTTTTAATATCAGATATTTTGTGAATTCAGATGCTATATCTGACAAAATCATTTTTAGATTTATAAATACATTTGTAGCATTAAATTTTGGCCTAACTTTCTTAGACTCAGTAATTAAAATCTTATTTGATATTACATTAAAAATAATATTTTACTATTTATTAACAGGTATACAACATGTTTCAACACCACAGCCTGGGAATTAAAGTCAATATTCAAGTCACCAAGCTTGTACTTCTTCGAAACCGTCCTGTAAGTTTTCACAGACACTTTGGATGCTATGGAATACTTCTAACTAAAAGATGACCTGCACATGTAGTGTCAAGTATTTAAGAAAATCCCTTTAAGAAATTCCTGCACTAATGTCTCATTTTGGATTAAAGGTGACCCTTGGTTCTCAAAAGCTACTTTTAGAGTCCAAGTTCTGCAGGCCTACAAAATTGGACTGGCAGTAGACTGTTTCTGATTCCCAAGACCTAACTAGCTTAGTTGAGTAGCATAAACAGAACACTGGTTTCTAGCTGATGAACTTTTTGACTATACTGACTCATGAAACCAAAAGCTATATAAAATGGATGTCAGTTCCCTGTGGATTACCCTTGACCTCCATACTTTGAATTAGGAAGTTACGAGTTCATATCCTGCCTCAGATACTTAAGAGCTGTGTGAACCTGGGCAATTTGTTTAATTTTTTAAAATCCCATTTCCTCATCTGTAAATTAGGGGATTGGTCTTAATGACCTGTTAGGTTCCTTCCAGCTCTAAACCTATAATCCTATGATGTTAGAAGCATAGAAAAATGTGGATTAAAAGATAAATTATAATAATGTAATAAATAAAATAATCATTCATTAGATTATCTATAAATACTAATAACTAACATTTATATAGTACTTACTCAGTGCTAGGTACTATGCTAAGTGCTTTACAGTTATTATCTTATTTTATCTTCCCAAGAACTCTGGGAGGCAGGTGCTATTACTAATCCCATTTTCAGATGAGGAAACTGAAACAGACAGAAGTTATGTGACTTGCCTTAAGTCTCTAAGGCAAATTTGAACCCAAATCTTTCTGATTCCAGCCCTCTAATCACGGTCCTTTTCAGATTCAACCAACCTTATATGCCATCAGATGAAGTAATATTTAATATGACAATAGTATATTGGTTGATTAGGGTTGGGGGTGAAGAAGGGAATGCACTACTTTAGTTCTATTTTTTTCAAATGAGGACATTTTAGTAAACATAAAAAACTACATGATATTCTAGCTGTCCTATCATTCTTCCTGTAGAATTTAAAAAGTTAAGAGGTTCTGACCCTTTTGTAATTTAAAATGGCACAGCAATTAGATATGGGTTTGATTACATGACTTTTGAGACCTCTTCCCATATTAAAAGTCTATGGTATGATCATTTGTTGGATATATTGTAGACAGAATTCTGGATCAGTACCTTTGATATACTTAGATGGCCTCTGAAACCCTTCCAACTCTAATAGGTTCTTTATTTTCCCCTTTTAAACATTATTTTATTTGGTCATTTTCAAACATAATTCATTGGGAACAAAGATAATATTCTTTTCCTCCCCCCCCCCCTCACCCTTCCCGTAGCCGATGCATGATTCCACTGAGTATCACATATGTCCTTGATCCGAACCCATTTCCATGTTGTTGGTATTTGCATTAAGGTGTTCATTTAGTGTCTCTCCTCAATCATATCCTTTTAACCCATGTAGTTAAGCAGTTGCATTTCCTTGGTGTTTTTACTCCCATAGTTTGTCCTCTGCTTGTGGATAGTGTTTTTTCTCCTAGATCACTGCAGATTGTTCAGGATCATTGCACTGACACTAATGGAGAAGTCGATTACGTTCGATTGTACAACAGTGTATCAGTCTCTGTGTACAATGTTTTCCTGGTTCTGCTCCTTTCCCTCTGCATCACTTCCTGAAGGTTGTTCCAGTCTCCAAGGAATTCTTCCACTTTATTATTCCTTTTAGAACAATAGTATTCCATCACCAACATATACCACAATTTGTTTAGCCATTCCTCAATTGAAGGGCATCCCCTCATTTTCCAATTTTTGGCCACCACAAAGAGCGCAGCTATGAATATTCTTGTACAAGTCGTTTTCCTTATTATCTCTTTGGGGTACAAACCCAGCAGTGCTATGGCTGGATCAAAGAGCAGACAGTCCTTTATCGGCCTTTGGGCATAGTTCCAAATTGCCCTCCAGAATGGCTGGATCAATTCACAACTCCACCAGCAATGAATTAATGTCCCTACTTTGCCACATCCCCTCCAGCATTCATTACTTTCCTTTGCTGTCATGTTAGCTAATCTGCTAGGTGTGAGGTGATACCTCAGAGTTGTTTTGATTTGCATCTATCTGATTATAAGAGATTTAGAAGACTTTTTCATGTGCTTATTAATAGTTTTGATTTCTTTATCTGAAAACTGCCTATTCATGTCCTTTCCCATTTATCAATTGGAGAATGGCTTGATTTTTTTGTACAATTGATTTAGCTCTTTGTAAATTTGAGTAATTAAACCTTTGTCAGAGGTTTTTGTTGTGAAGATTGTTTCCCAATGTGTTGCTTCCCTTCTGATTTTAGATACATTGGTTTTCTTTGTACAAAACCTTTTTAATTTGATGTAGTCAAAATTATTTATTTTGCATTTTGTGACTCTAAGTCTTGCTTGGTTTTAAAATCTTTCCTTTCCTAAAGGTCTGATATGTATACTATTCTGTGTTTGCCTAATTTACGTATAGTTTCCTTCTTTATGTTCAAGTCATTCACCCATTCTGAGTTTATCTTGGTGTAGGGTGTAAGGTGTTGATCCAAACCTAATCTCTCCCACATTGTCTTCCAATTTTCCCAGCAGTTTTTATCAAATATTGGATTTTTATCCCAAAAGCTGGGGTCTTTGGGTTTGTCATAGACTGTCTTGCTGAGCCCATCTACTCCAAGTCTATTCCACTGATCCTCCTTTCTGTCTCTTAGCCAGTACCAAATTGTTTTTATGACCACTGCTTTATAGTATAGTTTGAGATGTGGGACTGTGAGTCCTCCTTCCTTTGCATTTTTTTTTCATGATTTCCCTGGATATCCTTGATCGTTTGTTCTTCCAAATGAACTTAGTTATTTTTTTTCTAATTCAGTAAAGAAGTTTTTAGGTAGTTCAATGGGTATGGCACTAAATAAGTAAATTAATTTGGGTTGGATGGTCATTTTTATTATGTTAGCTCATCCCACCCATGAGTGATCAATGTTTTTATAATTGTTTAGATCCAGTTTTAACTGTGTGGAGAGTGTTTTGTAGTTGTGTTCATATAGTTCCTGTGTTTGTCTTGGCAGATATATTCCTAAGTATTTTATATTGTCTAGAGTGATTTTAAATGGTATTTCTCTTTCTAATTATTGCTGCTGAAATGGGTTGGAGATATGTAGAAATGCTGATGACTTATGCGGGTTTATTTTGTATCCTGCAACTTTGCTAAAGTTGTTGATTATTTCGACTAGCTTTTTGGCTAATTCCCTAGGATTCTTTAAGTAAACCATCATATCATCTGCAAAGAGTGATAGCTTGGTCTCCTCATTGCCAATTTTAATACCTTCAATTTCTTTTTCTTCTCTAATTGCTACTGCTAGTGTTTCTAGTACAATGTTAGGGGTGATAATGGGCATCCTTCTTTCACTCCTGATCTTATTGGGAAGGCTTCTAGTTTATCCCCATTGCAGATGATGTTTGCTGATGGTTTCAGATATATACTGTTTATTATTTTTAGGAAAGGTTCTTCTATTCCTATACTTTCTAGTGTTTTCAATAGGAATGGGTTTTGTATTTTATCAAAGGCTTTTTCTGCATCTATTGAGATAATCATGTGATTTTTTTGTCAGTTTGCTTGTTAACATGGTCAATTATGTGGATGGTTTTCCTGGTATTGAACCATCCTTGCATTCCTGGTATGAATCCTACCTGGTCATAGTGAATAACCCTTGTGATGACTTGCTGGAGTCTTTTTGCTAGTATCGTATTTAAGATTTTTGCATCTATATTCATTAGGGAGATTGGTCTACAGTTTTCTTTCTCTGTTTTTGACCTGCTTGGCTTTGGGATCAGTACCATGTTTGTGTTGTAAAATGAATTTGGTAGAACTCCTTCTTGCCTCATTCTGTCAAACACTTTGTATAATATTGGGATTAGTTGTTCTTTGAATGTTGGATAGAATTCATTTGTGAATCCATCTGGACCTGGGGATTTCTTCTTAGGGAGTTCTTTGATGGCTTGTTCAATTTCTTTTTCTGATATGGGGTTGTTTAGGTAATTTATTTCTTCCTATCTTAGTCTGGGCAATTTATATTTTTGTAAGTATTCATCCATATCACCTAGATTGCCATATTTGTTGCCATATAATTGGGCATGATAGTTTTTAATGATTGTCTTAATTTCCTCTTCATTAGAGGTGAGGTCTCCCTTTTCATCTTGGAAATTGTTAATTTGTTTTTTTCTTTCCTTTTTTTATTTAGACTGATTAGTACTTTGTCTATTTTATTTGTTTTTTCAAAGTACCAGCTTCTAGTCTTATTTATTAAATCAATAGTTCTTTGATGTTCAATTTTAATCAATTCTCCTTTCAGTTTTAGGATCTCTAATTTAGTCATCATCTGAGGATTTTTAATTTGTTCGCTTTCTAATTTTTTAATTTGCATGCCCAATTCATTGACCTCTGCCCTTCTTAATTTGTTAATATATGAACTCAAAGATATACATTTCCCCCTGAGTACTGCTTTGGCTGCCTCCCATAGGTTTTGAAAGGATGTCTCATCATTGTCATTTTCTTCAATGGAGTTATTAATTGTTTCTACAATTTATTCTCTAAATAACCGGTTTTGGAGAATCATATTGTTTAATTTCCAATTAATTTTTGATTTACGTCTCCATGTACCCTTAATAATTATTATTTTCATTGCATTGTGATCTGAGAAAGTTGCATTTATTATTTCTGCTCTTTTGCACTTGTTTGCAATGTTTTTATGCACTAATACATGGTCAGTTTTCATGAATGTACCAGGTGCTGCTGAAAAGAAGGCATATTTCTTTTTTGTCCTTATTTATTTTTCTCCACATGCCTACTAATTCTAATTTTTCTAAGATTTCATTCACTTCTCTTACCTCTTTCTTATTTATTTTTTGGTTTGATTTATCTAGTTCAGATAGAGGAAAGTTCAGGTCTCCCACTAGTATAGTTTTTTTGTCTATTTCATCCTTGAACTCCTGTTGTTTCTCCTTTAGAAATTTGGATGCCATGCCATTTGGTGTATACATGTTGAGTACAGGTGTATAGGGTGCTCAGAGAGGGGTAGTATCTCTGGTATGGAGGGCTTGTCGTGCCCTCCTAGGGCAGCTCTCCAGCCTCTAACCCCCACCTGACACCCAGCCCTCACTTGTGGCTCCCAGTAGCTGCTAGCATGCGGCAGCTGCCACACCCCGGGCAACGGCTTTGACAGACCGGCCAAACCTTGTGAGGGTAGCCATCGGGTCATCAACCCCTGGCTTTGCTCACCCAGCATGTGAAGACTGCTTCGGATGAACAGATGGAAGAAACCAATAAGAAGGTTCAATGGCTGAGAGAGCAACACAGCAAAGCATTGTGGAGTGCTTAGGGCATGTTGGAGCACAAAAGACAACAAGGCCATCCAATGCAGCTGAGGAAGTCTCCAGATGTAACGACTTTTCGTGCCACTGGACCCAGTCTTCCAATGCCGAGAGAGTGGGACTGTCTCTGTGCATCGGCTTTTCCACTTAAATCTCTTCACGCACAAGTATCTTTGTACACACTCATCTATCCTAACCCCGTCCACCCTCTTCAAGACCTGCGGCAATGGGGGAGTGATGACGCAACAGGTGGAGGTGACCACTGGCAGTTGTAGTCACGATCCTGCACATAGGCGGCCCACGGACCAGTGGTCGCTCGGCCCTGTGGGCAACAGGGATGTTCGGCAGCATCCTGGGTGACTGAGCAGCCCTCTCTAGGACAGCACTGCTCACCCTAATCAAGGGAGGGGACTAGAAAAGGTGTCCCAAACATTGCCTGCCCTACAAACACCCAGTCAGCATACCGTGGCTGGCGGGTCATCCCCTTTAAGCTGTCGAAATCAAAGAAAAAATACAAAGAAACTCCTACTAGGAGCATGGAACATCAGGACATTACTTGATAGAGAGAATACCCCAAGACCTGAGAGAAGAACAGCTCTAATTGGTAAAGAACTCAGTGCCCACAAATGACAAGCTGATACTACTGGGAGACTTCAATGCCTGCGTTGGCCAGGACCATGAAAGATGGAAAGGGGTGCTCAGCAAACACGGTGTGGGCAAAATGAACAACAATGGCCTACTGCTACTCAGCAAATGCTCAGAGTTCGAACTTACCATCACGAACACTGTGTTCAGAATGGGGAACAAATATAAAACAACGTGGATGCACCCAAGATCAAAACAGTGGCATCTCATTGACTACATCACTGTAAGCTGGCGAGACATCCAGGATGTAAAGATCACCAGAGCCATGAGAGGAGCTGAATTCTGGACAGACCACCAATTGGTTAGAGCGACTCTTCAAATGTGCATTGTGCCTCGCCATCCAAAATGCGCCCAGACAGTTCGCGCATTTTACAACATGAGCTGTCTTAGAGATCCATCTTATTTGCAAACATTCCAGTCCTGCCTGGATGACAAGCTGTCTGCCAAGGGACCACTCACTGGAAGCTCAACCGAGAAATGGAACCAGTTCAGAGACGCAGTGAAGGAAACATCAAAGGCAGTCCTAGGCCCAAAACAATGCAACCACCAGGACTGGTTCGACGAGAACAAAACTGCTATTGAAGACCTATTGAGCAAGAAGAACAAAGCCTTTATGGAGTGGCAAAATTACCCAAACTCTGCTCCTAAAAAGGACAGATTCAAGTCTCTCCAAGCCACGGCACAGCGTGAGATCAGGAAGATGCAAGACCGATGGTGGGAAAAAAAAGGCAGAAGAAATCCAGCAGTTTGCTGATATGAAAAACTACAAACAATTTTTCAGTGCCCTCAAGACTGTCTATGGGCCCTCAAAACCCACTACCACTCCCTTGCTATCCTCTGACGGTGACACTCTCATAAAAGATAAAATAGGCATCAGCAACAGGTGGAAAGAATACTTCAGTCAGCTTCTCAACCGACCCTCTTCAGTCGACCAAAGCTCCTTGACCAAATCCCCCCAAAACGCTCCACTGAACAACTTGATGTCCCTCCTTCAATAGAGGAAGTACAAAAATCCATTAAACAAATGAGTGCAGGCAAGGCACCCGGTAAAGACGGGATCCCAACCGAGGTGTACAAGGCCTTAAATGGAAAGGCTCTCCAGGCATTCCACATAGTACTGACCAGCATATGGGAAGAGGAAGACATGCCCCCAGAACTCAGAGATGCCTCCATTGTAGCCCTATACAAGAACAAAGGCTCACGAGCAGCCTCTGAAAACTACAGAGGCATCTCACTACTCTCCACTGCCAGAAAGATCCTCCCCCGTGTTATACTCAACAGACTCCTGTCATCTGTTTCAGAGAAGAACCTGCCTGAATCTCAATGTGGCTTCCGACCAGATCGCAGCACCATCGACATGGTCTTCACGGTGAGGCAAATGCAGGAAAAATGCCTTGAGCAGAACCTGAGTCTCTACATTCTCTTCATAGACCTGACAAAGGCATTCGACACAGTGAACAGGGACGCATTCTGGGTGATCCTCAGCAAGCTCGGTTGCCCAGCAAAACTCGTCAAACTGATCCAGCTCTTTCATATCGACATGACAGGGGAAGTCCTATCTGGTGGAGAGACTTCTGATCACTTCAACATCTCCAATGGCGTGAAGCAAGGCTGTGTCCTTGCTCCGGTACTATTCAACCTATTTTTCACCCAAGTATTATGACATGCTTTGATGGATCTAGACCTGGGCGTCTACATCAAATACCGACTGGATGGCTCACTCTTTGACCTTCGCTGCCTGACTGCAAAAACAAAGACAACAGAGAGACTCATCCTGAAAGCTCTCTTTGCAGATGACTGTGCTCTCATGGCCCACCATGAAAATCATCTTCAAACCATTGTGGACAGGTTCTCCACTGCAACAAAACTGTTTGGCCTGACTATCAGCCTCAGCAAAACAGAGGTACTGTTCCAACCTACACCAGGGAGGCCAACGAACCAGCTGTGCATTACAATCAATGGCACGCAGCTTTCTAACGTCAACACTTTCAAGTACCTGGGCAGCACCATCGCCAATGACGGGTCCCTAGACCACGAGATTAATGCAGGATCCAAAAGGCCAACCAGGCACTTGGGCGGCTGCACTGCAAAGTCCTCCAACACAGAGGTGTAAGCACTGTGACGAAGCTCAAAGTGTATAATGCAGTGGTCCTCAGCTCACTCCTGTACGGTTGTGAAACATGGACACTGTACTGAAAGCACATGAAACAGCTGGAGCAATTCCACCAATGCTCCCTCCGGTCAATCATGAGGATCCGATGGCAGGACCGAATCACCAATCAGGAAGTCCTCGACAGAGCCAACTCCACCAGCATCAGAGTCATGGTCCTCAAAACCCAGCTACGATGGTCTGGACACGTCATCCGCATGGACCCACAGCAAATACCAAGACAGGCATTCTACGGTGAACTGTCAGCTGGACTCAGGAAACAAGGCCGACCAAAGAAAAGATTCAAGGATCAGCTAAAGTCAAATTTGAAGTGGGCTGGCATTACACCAAAGGAACTAGAACTCGCTGCCTCTGACAGAAGCAGCTGGAGAACCCACATTAACCATGCTGCCACCACCTTTGATGATGAGCAACGCCGACGTCTTGCCCCTGTGCATGAAAGCCGACACCAGGCCACAATCACACCTCGCGTAACAACTGGAGTTCCATGCTCCATGTGCCACAAACTCTGCGCCTCAGCCTTTGGACTTCAAAGCGACATGAGGGTACACTGTAGATGAAACTGCACAAAGACAATAGTCATTCTCGATCACCGAGAGACTAATATATATATATACAGATTTTCCTCATTGTCTATACAGCCTTTTATAAGGATGTAATTACCTTCCCTATTTCTTTTAACTAGATTTATTTTTACTTTGGCTTTGTCAGATATCATGATTGCGACTCCTGCCTTCTTTTTATCAGTTGATGCCCAATAGATTTGGCTCCACCCTCTTACTTTCACCCTATGAGTATCTACCTTCCTCATGTGTGTTTCTTATAGACAGCATATGGTAGAGTTTTGGATTCTAATCCACTCTGGCATTTGCTTGCTTTTTATGGGAGAGTTCATTCCATTTACATTCAGAGTTATGATTACTAGCTGTGTATTTCCCAGCATTTTGATTTCTACTCCTGGTCCTGCCTTTTCTTCTTTACTATTTCCTTCTACATCAATGTTTGTTTTTAGTCAGTCCCCCTAGTTCCATCCCTTATTTTACTTCCCTTTCTACCCCCCTCACTTCTTATCCCCCATCCCTTATTTTCTTTGTATTCTTTCTAAAATTCCCCCCCCCTGCCCTCTCCCTCCCTTGTATTGCTTCCCTCCCCACCAGTCCATTTGTTACCCTTCTAATCCCCTATAGGGTGCAAATCTATTCTCTGCCCCAATGAATTGGGTTGTTCTTCCCTCTTTGGGTCAATTTCAAAGCACGTAAGAGTTGAGTATTTCCTATCTCCAACCTCTTTACCCTTCCAGTGTATTGATGTTCTCCCCGCTCCCACCACGAGCTTCTTTGTGACATATAAATTTACCCCCATTTGTTTCATTTCTGATTTCTTTTAATATTAACCTATTTTTAGCTCTAGTTATATATATATATACATACGCATTCACATGTGTATATATTTATGCATGCATATATCTATATACCTATTTATGTCTTGTCCTTTCATCCTATACAATTTGTCACTGTTCTTTCTAAGTGTACTTCTTTTTGTTGCCCAGGTAATAACAACAGTTTTTAAGAGTTACCAATGACCTCTTTTCTTTTAGGGACACATATCATTTAAACTTATTGAGTCTCTTAAAAATTTTTTTGTTGTTGTTTTGTTTTGTTTATCTTTTTTCCCACTTTTTAAATTAACTTTTGATGATTCTCTTGAGTTCTGTGCTTGGACATCAAATTTTCTGTTCAGGTCTGGTCTTTTCTTTACAAATTCTTGGAATTCTTCTATTTTGTTGAATGACCATACTTTCCCCTGTAAGAATATAGTCAGTTTTGCTGGGTAGTTGATTCTTGGTTGTAGACCTAGTTCCCTTGCTTTCCAGAATATCATATTTCATGCCTTTTGGTCCTTCAGTGTGGATGCAGCCAGATCCTGTGTTATCCTGACTGTGGTTCTGTGGTATCTGAATGACTTCTTCTTGGCAGCTTTTAATATCTTTTCTTTGGTCTGATATTTCTTGAATTTGGCTGTAACATTCCTGGTTGTTGTCAGTTGGGGAGTAAGTGCAGGAGGTGATCTGTGGATTCTTTCAATTTCCACTTTTCCCTCTTGTTCTAGTACATGAGGGAAATTTTCTTTAATAATTTCCTGTAGTGTGATGTCCAAGTTTTTTCTTTTGTCATGGTCTTCTGGTAGACCAATGATTCTTAAATTGTCTCTTCTTGAATGATTTTCTAAATCCTCCGTTTTGTGAATGAGATGCTTCATATTTTTCTCAATGTTTTCATTCTTTTGGTTTTATTTTTTAGTGGCCTGCTACCTTCCAAGGTCACTTAATTCTAGTTGTATTCTGGTTCTTAAAGACTGGATTTCATCCCTGTTTTTTTGGTCATCCTTTTTCGTTCTGGTCTGATTTTCTTTGGAGGTCATCTTTCATCCTCTTTACTTCTTTACTTCGTCTTTCATCTTTTTCTCATCTTAAATCTTCTTCACCTCATCTTTCATCTCCTTTGCCTCATTTTCCAGCTGCTTGATTTTGGCTTTCAAGATACTATTTTCTGTTTCCAGATGATTTATCTTAGTTTTTAAGTTCTTTTCCCAATTGTCTTCAGCTTCTCTTAATTGTGCTTTGAATTGCATTTTGAGTTCTTCCAAACCTGTATTCAATTCACTGGGATTTCTGATTTTTCTTTTGCTGATCCCTTCCCCTCTGTTTCGTTCACTCTTTGCTTGTTACCTGTACAGAAGCTCTCTATTGTCATTTCTTTCTTCTTTTTCTGTTGTTTGCTTGTATTTACCCCTTCTTTGCTCCCCATATTTGTCTGTGCTCTTGCTCCCCTCATTTTTTGGTTTTGGGGCTTTCTGTCAGTCTCCCCTCTTGGAACTTTGTCATATCTCTCTCTATCTGCTTCCATATCACCTGTGTTGGACTCTCTGAGTCTGGCACAGCCCTGCTCACAAGGTACACCCTGCAGACCAGCACTTTTGCCCACCCAGAGGTTCCCGCTGCTGGGAGCTCAGCATTCTGTGTTGGGGGAGGGGTCCTGGAACCTTCCTTCTGCCTTCTGCTTAAACCCAAGTGTTCTCGGATTCTGGCTTTTTGGGGGGTGTGCCTTTTGAATTGAGTCCAGAAGGAGGGTTCCCCAATTCTGTCCTGTTGATAAGTTTGAATTTCAGTCTGCTAGGAACATTCAGTTTGTGACTGGTAAGGAAGGGTTTTCAGAGGTCTGAACTTTTGCTGCTTCCAAGCTGCCATCTTGACTCTGCCCCCTCTAATAGGTTCTTATCTGTATGAAACTAATGAATTTTTTGGTTATATTATAAACTTTGGCAAGTCACTTAACCTCCATGGAACTTTCTCATCTGTAAAATGAGACAGTTTAATGATATGGCATCTAAGTTCTCTTTTTCTTTTACTTTCAATGATTTTATGAAATACTACTAGGAAGAACCAAAGGAATAAAAAAAATTGACATTTTCAAATGGAAGGCTATTTCACAGATTCTTTTCAAGTTAGGTGCTGAAAATAGAAAGTGAACTGAGCTCAGAACCACAATAAAAGAATATTGACCTGGATCCCATTTAGAAAATAACTGATTCTAAGCTGTGCAATATGGCAAAAATCCATCTTTTAAATGATATGGTTCCAACAACACTATATAGCTATAAATTAAGGAATTACACATCTCAGAAGAATTTAAATTGAAGTCAACCTGAAGTAAGATCTAAATATATAAAGTGTGTTTTTGTAGATGAGTATTTAATCACCAATAATGACTTGCATGTAAAAAGTGATCTTAAGGTCCTCATTCATTAATGTCTGACTGGAAAAAGAGATATGCCAGTCATATTGCAAGAGAAAAGAATAGCACATGAAAAAACCAAGTGTTCCATTGGCATCCTCAAAATCATAAAGAACAAGAAGGATGTCATCATCATCTAGACAGATATTCTGGAGAGGTTTTATGAAAAATGATGAATGCAAATCACCCAGGATCAAAAGATATGAATGTACTGTGATCTCTGCCAGAGAAGAAAGTAAGATACCAGTGAAGCATTAAAATTCTTAAAACCATAGAAGGTCTATTTGATTCTCCCCTCCTATTCTTAAAGGGACAATTATGTATCCTAAAGAGAACTAGGTAGAGGCATCCAGATTCTCCATCTGAGTCATTTTAAAAAATTGGTTTGATCTGAGTATCATTAAAATCTTACCTAGGGGCAGCTGGGTGGCTCAGTGGATAGAAAGACAGGCCTGGAGGAGTGAAGTCCTGGGTTTGAAGTTGACCTTAGATACTCCCTAGCTCTGTGACCTTGGGCAGATCACTTAACCTCCATTGCCTAGCCCTTACCACTCTTCTGCCTTAGAACCAATACTTAGCATCTATTCTAAGAGAGAGGATAAGAGTTTAAAAAATAATACTTATTTCTCTCCCTCCTATACTAATTTCTCAAGGTCCTCTTTGGAGTGCCTATCTCAGTGGTGTTATAAATTCCTTGTACTGAAATAAATACGTGGGCTCCACTTGATATGTTGATTTAATTTTTTTGTATATTAGATTGAGCAAATTAAGATGAAGTTGTTATAGTATTAATATAAAGAGGAGACATGAGTGTCACATAAATTAGATTATGTTTGGCAATATATTGTTTTCTTTGCGTAGGAGAGCAAATACATTCTTTGGTAATATCGTTTTCATTTACCATCTTAGAAATGTGATTACTGTTAAGCATTCCTTTGGACTGTTCTTTCAAATTCATTGAGCTGTTTTTGTTCTCTGGGGTGTGTCAGTCTATAAAGAAATATAAACATATATACACCATATTGCCTCTCTAAATTAATTGAATGAACTCTGAGTTGCCAAAATATTTACTTATCTAATTATTTCCTCCCCTCCCCCGACCTCTTTTTTTCTCAGGCTAAGTTGTCCATTGGGCACCATGGAGAGAGATCCTTGGAGAGTTTCTGTCACTGGCAAAATGAGGAATATGGTGGAGCAAAGTATCTTGGTAATAACCAGGTCCCTGGTGGAAAGGATGACACCCCCCCTGTGGATGCTGCTGTTTTTGTTACTAGGTAGTATTGAATTATATTTAGTTGATATGAAGGAATAAACTTCATGTGCATCTTAAAATATTTAATTTTGTGTATTTAAGAGTTTTTCTTGTTCTTGAGGGAAATTTGTAGTTCTAAAATGAGGCTCAATAAGGATTTGGAGCAAATTTGAAGCTACTTGTCAATTGATTTAAGCATAACAGCTAAGGTAAAGATGTATCAACACAAATGTATAATTTCTCATATAATATTTACCATAAAAGAGTGCTTGGTAATACAGATCTTGTAGGGACATGTCTGAACTATCTGGTTTAAAATATTGTGTAGGTATATAGTTTTTCTTGAAATGCTATCTAAATTTTTTAAATGCTTACCTTCTGTCAGAGTCAATAACCAAGTATCAGTTCCAAGGCAGAAAAGCATCAAGGCTAGAAAATTGGGGTTAATTGGGTCACACAACTAGGAAGCATCTGAAACCAAATTTGAACCGAGGAACTCCTGTCTCCAGGCTTGTCTCTCTAACAACTGATCAACATAGCCACCCCAATGCTATACAAATTAAGCAATTATTATTAAATAGATGATATAAGATCAATGTTCTACCTGCTATTTAGGTAAGATTTAAACTTCCTTATTTTCTCTTAGAAGGAAGAAACTGACTAAATGAACTCATCATGTTTCTGGGGTGCAGAATTAGACCATATCCTCCTTAATTTGAAAGGTCCTTCAATTTTAGAAAATGGAAGCAAATACTGTGTTTTGAAAATTGGTTTAAGTGATATTGATATAGTTTTAGAATCTCTTTTCCTTCTTTGCTTTCAAAACCTATTAGATAAAATCCCATTTTAAGAATCACTAACAATAATTTCTGTGAGAGATTCATTTCACTTATGGTTTTAATCAGTCAGTTTGCAAAGCATGCAAATGTTTTTCTTCTTAATTGAATTAACCTACTTGACTAAACTACGTCTAAATCTTTAAAAAATGTTAGATAATAATAAAAAAATAAAACCCTAAAAATCTTCTCCTGTAATTCTTAGATTTGGAAAATTCTTTTTCAAGTCAGGCCCATCTTTTTTTTCCCTGATTTGGTATCGGGCAGAGTGCTATATACCAAATAGACACATATTTGATGTTTGTTGAATTGTGTTTCACTATTAAGAAGTTATTGAAAGAAGGTGATATAAACATAAGACATCCTGAGCTCAAAATTTACTCATAGGTCCTAAGATTGTGAAAGCAATACCAGATAAATTTACTTTTGTTTGCATTGGAAAATATATATGTAGATATAAGATAATAAATAAAATGAATAATATGTAGAATATTAACTCAAAGTATTATATTAATAACTCAAATATTATTTTAAATGATATATTAAAGTAGGTTTATAAACCCATATATTTACCACATAGTATGTTGAGTTTTTGAGTTATATTCATGTTATATTTATCTACTAAATTACATTATGCCCTTTGAGAATGATAATTGGTTTTATTTCAGTCTCATATGTATCCTAGTCTTCTCTATACCTTTAATAGGTGCTTGTGGTTTGTTTACTCTATTGATTATAGATGACTACAGTAATGACACTGATTATTAAAACTAGTGAGCTGACCTTGTATATGCAAATGAGTGGCTTTTATTTGAGATATACTAAAGATCTACCATGACTCAAAATATTTCTGGAACTCCTTCATTGAAACTGTCATGGCACATTTTAAAAACATAACATACATTTACAATAATGGATTGTCATGCTTTTCAGGTTAACTTTTAGAAACAAAAGGAAATGAAGAATACACTGATAAAGATGATGAATGATCAGTTTGGGTGATATAATATTTTATTAAAAATAAAATAACTTGTAATGTAACTAGGTGGATTTTCTTGTGTACCATATATTGACTGAATATACTTTCAAAAGACAGATGTCAAAAAAAATGTATCTCAAGAAGCAACAGCAGTATCTTTGCAATAGGCATGTAGACTCTCAAGATAACTATTTCAACATTTCTCCTTTGGATTTTGTATATCTTGATATATTTGTTTCAAAACAATCTCACTATCTTATAGTGCTAGATTAAAATATTTCTTTCTCTGGTCAGTTGACAAAATGATTATAAATGGACTTAGGAATATTCAGAAAGCACTGCCACTAGAACAAGAGCTAACAAAGCTCAGCCCTGTTCAAGAGACATCAGACATGAAATCATCTTCAGGCATTGGTTTGGGCTTTTTTTTATAGTTTCCTTAACACATTGGTAATATTTTGTCTACAAATGCCTTCTTCTAATTGAAGCATATGGGTTAAGGTCATTTTAGAACACTGTGGTACTTTGTGCTGGTATTCATTAAAGAAGGGACTAAAGGGTACTTTATGATAAATAGAGGGAATTCCAAGGACTGGAAAAGTCAGTTTCTTCAGCTGTAAGGGAAAGGGTAGACTGTTTCTACATCTTTGTTGTGACTATATTCTAATTCTGTTGGGAAAATCTTAATTTCTGTCTAGTCTTTCCTGCTTCAGTCTTCCTTCTTTGACTTCATTCAACAAACATTTGTTAACCAGTTTAATAACTGCAATAGTTATTAGTTATATGAATTAAGATCCTTTTTTGGAGGGAGTGAAAAGATTAAGTTGTAGGTAAAACCCTGTACATATAGCTCCATTTGTAAGTATCTGCCATGTATCCTATTAAAGGCACTGATGTGTTACAGTGGAAAGGGAACTGGAATCAAGAATTTACATCCAGGCTCAGATACTTACTAATTTTTAGATCCTCCCATATCACTTAACCTATATCTGTATATGCCTTCACATCTATAAAATGGAGATAATAATAGGTAATATTTATATAGCACTTATGTGCCAGATGCTATGCTAAATGCTTTATAAAGATGATCTTATTTGGTTCTCCCAAAAGCTTTAGGAGATATATGCTATTGTTATCTTCATTTTACAGATCATAAAATGGAGGCAAAAGGGTCTATGTGACTTGTCCCAGTGTCACACAGCTGATAAGTGTCCAAGGCATATTTGAACTCAGTCTTTATGACTCCAGACCTGAAAGTCTAAATACCATGACACCTAGCTGGCACAGGTTATGAGAATAAAATGAGATATTGTATTTGTAAAGTCCTTTTCAAACCTTACAGTGCTATATAAATACTATCTACGGAAGCCTTTTTAAGTTTGGTAGAATTCAGTAACTTGAATAGAACCACTGGTATCTCATGTGAACAAAATGATGATTAATATATGGAAAGTTGTAGTTGCTCAGGTAATGATGAAGAACATGTAATTCTATGGGGGAATTGGGCATGAGAATATTTCTGCTCTTTATTTTTTAAACTTTCTGTCTTAATAACAACTTTAAGATAGAAAGGAAAGGGCTAGGCAAATGCGGTTTAAGTGACTTGGTCAGGATCACACAACTAAAAAGCATCTGAGGTCAGATTTAAACCCAAGTCCTCCTGACTCCATGTATGTAACTTTATCCACTGAGCCACCTACCACATACTTCTATTCTTAAAAAAGTGATTGAACTTCTTCAGGGTAATATATATTACCTGAGTATCTAATTCTGTGCTTCACAAGACAAACAGTATTTAGAGTGAATTCTTGCCTTGAGGTCCTGAACCCTATTACTGGCCAACTATATAATCCTGAGCTTGACTATATAATCTTGGATGCTCACCAAACTTGACAGATGGACCAGCAACAGAGGATATGAAAATGACATCATGGCCAGCCAGAACAGGCGAGCCAGAAAAAGCAGGAGCTGGGTTTTCAGAAGTTACAGCTGTATATAAGACTAAAAACCACCCATGCAGGAACTAGGTTCTTTGGGAATGTTACAGGGAGAGTCACATGGAGGGCTGTGACTGTAAAGGAGAGTCAGGGCCTTTTTCTATCCCTCTCCCCATACAGTCCTTTAGTTATTAAGTGATATTTCCTTCTGGCTTAACATCTGTCCCCCATAAACTAGGAAATAGGCCTTTTCTCATCAACCCCTCCATTTCTTTTCAATGTCATAATGAAAAACCAATAGAATGCTAGGGCAAATTCTTGTAAAAATAATGACAAAGAGGACAGTCCTGTTGTGTGACTCTTTGTATACATCCCTTTACACATTGCTCTCCTTCAACTTATGGTTTAACTCCACATAGTGCTCAGTAAATTATATATAATATTTGTTTATGTAAATACATATACACATATATACACACACATGGGCATATGTGTGTGTTTATTTGGTCCTTTAATGAAGCAATGCTTTATATGATCTCAGCTAAAACAATATATAAAATATGATCATCACCATAATAGCACTGAATGTATTGAGTGTTTAGCATACATCTATTGAGGATGATGGGTAGTTCTATCAGGTTTCCAAAAACTGGTGAGAAGACACAGACGGCTCCAAACTGGCCATGTAAATGAATGCAGAATAGGAAAGTTGGTTATTTGGTAAATTTCCCAGAGTTTTAGTTTCAAAGGGAAAATGAATAGAAAAATTCAAAAGAGGGTTCTTTAGAGGGTAAGTAATCTAACAGGGAGAAAATTTTGCATCCCATTTTCTGAGGATAAAAAAAATTAATACTACTTTAATAGATCAGGATAAAGAATACTGTTCTTGGCAATTATTTATTTTGAGACTGTATTCAGCCAAAGCAGGAGAGGCCTCAGGCCAAACTAATAAAATAATCTTCATCCCTTATTTGATTATAACTGCTTGCCTTCTTTGAGGAAAAAGAGATAATCCCATCTGCCTTTCTGAGATATAATACTGCATTCCAAAATGTACTGGAGTATGGAGTTACATAATTCAGACCACCAGATTTCCTTTATCAAGGAGCTGTAGAACATAAGAAGCAAAAATACTATAGTGCTTTATTCATTATTCAGTCTCCTTGGGACAGATTTTTCCAAAGATGGCACCTTGCCACTTTCTAATAGTTTAGTTATCTGTTATCAGGGTGAAAACAACTTTGGTACTGTAGCTGATGTAAAATAATAAACCTTTAAATACACTCTAGTTCTGGAAAGGGTTTTTGTGCCAATGCCATACTTAGCAAATATCAGATATTTTTAATTTTTTATTGTTTAATTTTTTAAAACTCATTAAGCAATATTAGCCTAGAATGAAATGAAGTACCAGGAAATATAGCCGCCTTGATTCTTGTTTTCATCTTAATGCTCCTTCCTTCCCCTTCTCTCTTACTCCTTGGCTCCAAATCTAAAAACACAACCTCTTTCTCCTTCATCCACTCTCCTTTGCAGATGGTTGTCATTAAGATTTCTTCAGTATTAAAGGATCCTGCTGCTCCTCCTCCCTTCCCATCTATTTTCTGCTTCCTATCTTTATGTTGGATTTCAACAGCATTGGCACTCTCAGGTATATAGTAATTTGTTTTTGTCACTTGTCTTTGTTGCTTCTCCAAAAATGGAAGTATTATTACATAACAGTATGGCCAGCTTTCTCACAAGTATACAGATAGAATACATCACCTACATAGAATAATGGTGATGATGCTAAAAACCTCCCCAAATTTCCTCCTCATTATGCTGATGTGTGAGATTGAATTGTTAGAGTTTTGTTCCTTTGGCATCAAATTTTATTATTTGCCAATGGGAGAAGCAACTCATGCATTCATTTGTTTCTTAATAAGTTTCTTTTACACAACTGACAAGAAGTTTGTGCCAAATACTGTTAGATCACAGTCTACAAAGATGAAATCAAGAAAGTTTCTAGCCTTAAGTAACTAATGTTCTATTTCAAGATACTATGTGTCCACAAATAAATACAATATACTTACAAAATAAATACAAAGACTTTAGAAAGTTGGAGAGTACTGACAAATAAGTTATAATGTGGAGCCTCTTAAAGGAAGTGGCATTTGAGCTGAGCTTTGAAGGATGTTAGATATTCTAAGAGGTCAGAGTTGAGAAATGAGAACATTCTAGACATTGGCAGGAGTAGGGGGAGGTCAGGCAGGGGGAAGTGGGGAAGACAGCCTATATAAAGGCACAAAAGTTTTAGAAGGCAATGATGTGTAAGAGAAATAGCATGTACTATTGGTGTAAAATGTGTAAGAATACTAGCAAGGACTATTGCTTGACTGGAGTGTTGAAAGCATGGGAGGGAGTAAGACATGATCAGGACAGAGCTTGATTTAAAACTTTAAATGCCAAAAGCTTAAATTTTATGTTCAAGGTAACAGGGAGATATAGAAGCATTTTTTAAATAAGGGAGGGATGTGTTCAGATCTTTGCTCTAAGAATATTAATTTTGCAGTAACAGGGAAGATAGTTAGATTAGTTGTAGGACAATCAGTTAGGAAGATATTGTAGTCCAGATGAGATGGAATGAATACCTTGAATTAGGAATGTCTTTGGTGTGATTGAAAAGAGGGCGATAGCTTCAGGAGATGTGGCAAGAGACCTGGCAAAATGATAACTGGAGGAAGTCACACAAACATTGTATAGCAATAGAATAGGACTGAAAAAGGAAGACAATATTCTAATAGTGGGAATCTAGGTGGGTAAGTGGATAGAGTGCTGGACCTTCCTGAATTCAAATCTGACCTCATACATTTACTGACTGTGTAACTTTGTGCTTAACCCTGTATGCCTCAGTTTTTTCATCTGTAAATTGAGCTGGAGAAGGAAATGGCAAACTTAATCTTAATACCTAAGCCAAGAAAATCTCAAATGGAGTCATGAAAAGTTAGTCATGACTGAAAAATGACTAAACAAAATCCAATAGTAGTAGTAAAACAAAAACAATAATAAATAGCAGTCTAAGGTTTTCAAAGTGATATATGTATGTTATATATGTGTATATATATATACATATATATATATACACACAAATATATATGAAATCTCATTTGATATTCACAATAACATCAGGAACAAGTAAATTCTATTTTGTTAGTGTTTTGGGGTTCAACTCTTTTTGATCCCATTTAGGGTTTTCTTGACAAAGGTTCTAGAATGATTTACCGTTTCCTTCTCCAGCTCATTTTATAGATGAGTAAACTGGGGCAAATGGGGTGACTTGCCCAGGACCACATAACTAGTAAGTGTCTGAGGACAAATTTGAACTCAGTTCTTCTTGACTCCAGGTCCAGCCCTCTACCTAAGTACACCACCCTGCTGTTCTGCCATTGTTATATACATCTTGCAGATAAGTAAACTGAGGTTGACAGAAGTTAAGTGACTTCTCCAAGATTATGTAGCTAGCAAGTGACTGAAGTAGGATTTGACTTCAAGTTTTTTCTGAATTGATCTATTTTTGGAGTTATGAAAGGAGAAGAAGGCTAATGAGAAGATTGACAGGAGATTCAAGGGTTAGATATCAGAGTAAATTAGACATGGTTAACTATAAGGTCAAGCTTTTTAAAGGAGAAAAATGAGTCTAGCTTGAGTTGATGACCTGAAGCCATATTGGCAAAGGTGTGGCACATGCCTGAGGACATTCTTCACATGCCCTACCCCTCTGCCCAGCAGCCGAATGCAAGCACTTTCTCTCTTACAATACCCCAGAGAGCTTAGGGAGAAAGTGCTTGCATTCGGCTGCTGGGCAGAGGGGTAGGGCATGTGAAGAATGTCCTCAGGCACCATGCCTCATTTAAGTAGACAGTTATATGTACATTGAAATCTCAAAATATTAGGACAAAGAGAGAGAATATGCTGAGTTGAGTACTGAAAGTTTATTCATTTATTGAATTTTATCACCTCTAGGAACAAACACAAAACCCTCTGTTTGAAATTCAAAGCTCTTCAAAAAGTAATCTCCATTTCCCTCTTCACCTCCATTCCCTCCTGCACCCTGCATCTTTCCAGTCTTCATATACCCTCTTTGATCAATCAGGTCTGTGCAGAAGATTGTTCTAGTTGCAAGGCATATACATAATAGACATTAAATAATTGATTGTTGAATTTAATTTGGAAATGGAGAAACAAGCATAAAATAAATTCATTATCAAAATTTAAAAATCCTTATTAGATCAATCCTGGCAGCTTAATTTCTAGCATTTATAAATCATGTGAAGATATGCACATTTTTTTTTTTGCTGGGAACTGCTTAAATAAGGAAGAAGATGAGAAGGAAACTGGGTTTCCTCTTAAGCCTTGCAGCACATATGAATACTATTTAATACCAAATTGTTATGTGTCTGTTTACATTCTTATTTCCCAGATCCAAAAGGGTACTAGAGCCTTTGATGCCTTTTAGACAACTCTGTGATTACAAGATATACAATTCCTAGTGTCAAATCTATTCTGTATATTCATTACCATGTCATCATGGAGAAAGGAAAAACAATAGACAAGGTACCATGAGACTTACGTCAAATTTCCAGTCCTCACTATCTACTGTTGTGACAGTCATTGACTCTTCCCTTATCTTCACCCTTCATATCCAATCATTTGCTAAATTTCTCATCTCTTCCTTTTTAAAAAACAATTCATATAATATCTAGTTAAGATCCTTATTATCTCACTTGAACTATTACAACAGCTTCCTAGTTGATCTTTAGGCTTCTGGTTTTTCCTTTTTTCTAATCCATCCTTCATACCACTGCCCTCAGATCATGATCTGTATGTGAGGTCTACTTTCACTTGGATTACTGAAGAGAAAGAGATTCAGAATGATGCTTTGAAGAATTATCTCTTCATTCACATTGCACATGAAGATTACTGCCACAAAAGTGATTAATATGCTTGAAGCATATCTCTGATTATGCCACCTTTTTCATTATGAAGCTTCAGTGATTGCTTTTTAAATTTTAGGATAAAATAAAACTCCTGTTTAAACCATTGAGCTATAAAGAACTTAAAAAATCTTCTAGGTGACTCAGTGGATAGAACATTGGACCTGGTCAGAAAGACCTGTATTATGCTCTGACCTCAGATACTAGCAGTGTGATCTTGGCCAAATCTCTTAAGCTCTAACTCAGTTTTCTCATTCGCAAATGGGGATGATAATACGACGTACCTCTCAGGATATTTATGAAGATAAAAATAGATATTATTTATAAAGTACTTTGCAAACTGTAAAGCACTATATAATTTTAGCTGTGATGATAACAACTTACTCATTTTATTGGTGACAATACTGAATTCAGAAAGTCTAGGGAAAGCTCTTCACAATCAAGCTCTATCCCAGTGCTGGTGAACCTATGGCATGGGTGCCAAAGATGGACACAGAGCACTCTCTATAGGCAAGCAGCCACACCCCACCCTAGAGTTTGTTACTAGAAAGGCAGAAGGATTGGGGCAGAGCTACTCCCTTTCCCCCTCTCCACTGAGCCTGGCAACATTTTTTCACATCATCTGTCTTTCTGCCCAGCAGCTCAATGGGAGCACACAGTGGGTAAAGTGAGCAGCTCACAGGTGGCAGAACTGAAGGGGAGCAGACCACTCAGGCCACTCCCCTCCCCCTCTCTACACTCACTGAGGACATTCCTCACTTCATCCACCCCTATGTCCAGCAGCCCAATGGGGAGCACTTTCTTCCTCCCCTGTGTGGGTTGAGGGAAGGACAGGGTTTAGCTGGCACTCAGGGGTGGAGAGAGCCAAGGCAAATCGGTTTTGGGGGGGCAGACATGGTACTTGGGCTGGGGGTGGGGGTAGATCCTGGCACTCCATCTCTAAAAGGTTTACTATCACTGCTCTAATATTATGGAATAATAATTCCATGATGAATTCACATTATTCCTCCTAACACAATTTATGGTTGAGTCAAACTGACTTACTTGATGTTCCTTTTTGTAACATTCTGTCTGCCACCTCTATACCTCTGCACAGGGTATCTTCCTCCTAACTTACAACTCTTGGAGTACCCACTCCTTTTCAGTCTCTGGTTAAGAATCAGTTCCTGCATAAGAACTTTCCCCAATTACTTAGGTTATTAGTGTTCATTCTCCTCACACACACACTAAATTACCTTGGATTTAGTTATCTGTGTATCCCAACAAGACAATGTAAGTTTTGATCCTCATATTTATAGTGCCTACCATGGTGTCTGGTTCATTTAATAAATATTGGTGGTGGTAGTAGTCTCTTGGAAGCCGAGAATGAATATTACTTACACTCACTCCATCAGTTAATAAACATTTATTAATTTCCTATTTTGTACCTAGCACTGAGCTAAGTACTAGGGGTACAAGCATAGATAAAAGATAGTTCTTGCCCTCAAAGAGCTCATAATCCAATGAGGGAAGACAACATGTAAACAAATATACAGGATAGCAAGCTACATATTGGATAAATTGGAAATAATTAAAAGAGGGAAGGCACTGGAATTAAGAGGGGTTGGAGAAGATTGTTAATAAAGGATGAGATTTTGGTTGGGACTTAAAGGAAGCCAGGATATGGAAAAAGAGCATTCCAGGCATTGGTTAGTATCAGATAAAATTCCTGGAACTAAGCCATGGAGTGTTTTGTTCATATAACGACCATGAGGCAAAGGTTTTGGATTTAATAGTATGTGTTGTGGAAGAAGACATAAGATTTTTCCTTAAGGAGCTTACAGATTAGTAGTATATGTAACAAATATGAAGAGAAGTAAAAAATATTGGAACATAATATGTATTTGAGAGAATAATTGTACTACTTGTTGAGAGTTTTGGTTTGGTTATTCTACATAAGTTTTTTAACTTTTACAGTTACTAAAGTTTCTGGCTACAAATCACAAATGTATCACAACATTGCAACCCTAGTAGACACTGGTGATTAATTAGCAGTGGTGTCATGCTTGCATGTTTCTATCTTGTTACTGAAGGATCTGCAGAAATCTGACTTTGCTGCATTTATTTTCTAGGACAGACTTCTGTGTACACAAAGACGAACCATGTGACACTGTGGGTGAGTTACAAAATTAGAACAATAATTTAAAGTTGATTTTGTCCTGGGAATCAACAGTGATACTTTAGTAGCTTCCATAGTTTATGCATAGCAGATTTCATGAGGGTAAATACTCTGGACATTTTTTAAAGACAATTTTTTGAATATTCAGTCATAAAGGAAATTGTTTCTATCCATTAACAAACTAAAAAAAAACCCCTAAAACTTAACTGAATTAAAAAAATCAATAACTAAAATTTGCCTTAAATAAAATGCCAAAAATGTCAAAACATTAGATTGTGCTTATGGTAACTTCTTTCAATGTGGAATGAATGTTAAATACACATCTTGTATAGATTAGAAGCTCCAGGATAAAGAGACTAAGTCCATATATTTCTCTACAAGTGCTTAGCACACTGCCAAATGCAATTAAGCAGTTAAAAGTATTTGGTGGTGATAAAACCAGGTTAAATGATCAAAGAATTATGTAAGAATTAAGCCTTGGAGTTGAATTAAGCTTGAGCAGATAGTCCTCTCTCTAAACTTTATCTCTATTGCATTGATACCTTGATAAAACTTCCTACAACCCTGCTGGAACAATTGCAAGTATTTATCATTTTCTCTTTGAAGATAAAAAAGGGGGCATAGAGAATTGAATTATCATTTAGCCTTGAAATGAGACATCACTGATCTGATCAGGAATGTGAATAGTCTTTAACTAATTTTTCATCTTCTGCTACTGGTTGAACCTCTTTGTTATCTCATCAGTACTTAGGTACTGGCCTAAACTGTGGAGGAGCTATCTTATACTATGAGACTTTTGTTACTTGTTATTGAGTTATTTTACTACTTGTATAAGAGAAAAATTGTGCTACCTGTTAAAAAAATGTTCATTTGTTTATTCTACAAAAGTTTCATAATTTTTACTATTGTGAAATCTTTTGGCTAAAAATGTATAACAGTATTGCAAACATGATAGACACTGGCAATTAAATAGCTGTGATGGCATAATAAATCATTTCATTATAGAGTAATATATTGATTCCATGACCTGTATGTGAAAATTTTTGATGGTTCAGTAAATGGCAAACTCCCCTAAAATATTAAATGTAGTTTATTTCACATCATTTTCCATATCCGTCTACCCTGGCATGGTACATATTTGCCTTGCTCTTATGCATACCTTTTCCATTCCTCCCTTCTCTCTATTGCATGTTTGCAGTAATTTGCACAATAATCAAATCAATACTATTGGAAAGATTATGAAAATCACCTGTCCTTTGGATCCATTCACCTTTTTTGTGATTCTCTGGACCAAAATCTCTTCCACAGTCACCATTTCCCCATGTATGTTGTCTCTCCAAATTATAATGTAAACTCTTTCTGGTTAAGGATTTTCTTTTTATAATATTGATATCCCTAAAATGTAGCACAGTATTTAACACACAGTTGTCAATTAATAAATTAATAAATAACAAATAAAATTAATAAATCAAAAAATAAATGTCATTTTCATTCATTCACTCACAGTCATGGCAATAATCTTTACATGCATTGTATATACTAAGATGATTCCCAAAAGAACAATTCTGAACCTCTCTCTTTCTCTTCAGAATTCCCATCTGCAATAACTCTGGGTTTTGGTAGACCTCACATTGAGATCATTGCCTGAGGGTAGGAATTCAGGGTATTGTGTTAATAGGTGGAAAACTTAGAAAGAGGAAAAATTAGCAAATATCATAAACATTCACCAGGAGGCTTAGAGGTTGCATTGCCAAAACCAAAATTCAGAATGTAGAGCTCTTTTCAAATGAACAAATCTTTCTTTGGTGTTCTGAGAATAATAGGAAGGGATTAAGGAAGTAAGCATAGGTCTGAAAATTGTATACATCATATGATTTTAAATGTCAATAAACCTAACTTCAATCTCCTTACTTTTCCTGGGGATTTTTAATGATATACTTGTATTTAAGTATAATGGAAATCATGTTTCCAAAAAGAAGTATTTAAAACTGTAAGTTCATCTGAAGCTATAGAAATGATTGTGGTGGTTTTTTGCACAAAAACAAAACTGATGGAAGATCTAAAAATAGTTACTATTCTTTCTTTTAGTTAAAAAATTTTTTTCATGCTGCCACATGGCAGATGAATGAGTTCAACTGATCATAAATGATAATATTTGATATATTTCTTGCATCTCTAGGCACTTTTCCCCATAGTTCTTATACATTAAAAAATGCACAATATTTGTAATAAAATTGCACTTAGAGATAATTGTCTGTTTCTGGTATCTTCAAACTAAAGTGTATGTTATGAATTACACATAAAGACATAATTAGTCAGTTATCTGAGTCTGTAGAACATATGCTCTATACTGCTCATTTGGCATTGATTATCTTGTATGCCGTTGTCTTATATTGTTTAACTTTTAAATGTAAATGTTATTTCCTAAATCTGAGGTCAGGAAATGTGGCTTATGAACTATGCATATAATAGTTCTTAATAAATTTGTTAAATGAATATTTTAATATTTGCTAAGGGAACAGAGAGATTATTCTCCAAAACTCTATCACTATGATATATTGCATTTTTATAGATCTTATTTGTTAAGTGTTGTCATATATGGAGTGTCCCAAAAACCTTGATGTAGTTTTAAACTTTAATAGGTATTAGCACTTGTACTATTCAAGAGACTTTGAGGATATAAGCCCAAGAATTTTTTAAAATTAAATGTATATTTGTTGATATAATATGCTTATATCATGGGGTTGTCTGGGTATCAATCCCAAAGCACCTGTTATTTCTAAATTGTGCACACGTCCCAGTTATTTGGCCAAAGATGTAAGAAAATTTGCTTAACTACAAAAATTTCCTTAAATTTCTACTGAAGTCTAGAGAGCAGCAACCAAATTTTATTTGTAAAAGCTTAACCTAAAAGGCACTTCATCTAGAGATGCTTGCGATTTTCCATCAACTTCAGTGGAGTGAAACTCTATAGGGATTAAGAATCCTGAATCTTGATGTCTGAGTGTTTTAAGCATGAGCTGAGAAGACTACTGTCTATGTGTCTGCTGATTTCACTCTTGGAAAGGGAAACATCAAAGGAGAAATAGCAGATCAGAATGAAGAGTATGTTGGAAAATCAAGGCTTGTCATTTTTATTACAGGAAGAAAAGATCATTTTCTTGTCTTGGGGGTATATACAAATATCCATCAACTGTTGACATTTTAGGAATAGAATTTTGTGTGTGAGTATGTGTGTGTTGTTGTTTTCCTTTGTCATTCATGCTCTGCTTTCCAATATCTATACTAATATACTTATATATTAGAGGTGCAGAAAGAGATGAGAGGAGAGATATGGAAGAGATGATTGACTATATGACAGGAATGTTGAATCATTTTTTTTGGGCTGAAATTGTATTCTAAGATGGGAAAAGCTCTCCCTAGGCATAGAAAATGTTAGCTCTACAATATGAACAATTCCCACAAACAGAAATCTTGGACTTTAGATTTGGACTTAAAATCTTAGCAGTCAAATCCTTATCATAATCCATCAAACAAAATATAGTAAAACTTTGTTAAATGTCATAATTCCCCTTCCATTGCTGGTTACTGGTGTGCAGTGCACTCCTTAAGACCCAATTTCAAGTTAGAGTACATTTTTTCCTTGCTTAAAAATATACTTGTTTTTTTTTTTTGGTGAGTGGAAAACCAGCCCTTCCCTCTCCTATTACATGGAAGTGACAAACCTGTGCAAAAGAAAATGGAAATGTTGTGAAGTATTTTGTGCTTTACTAACAAGATTGGTTTGGTTGAGCCAAGAGTCTTTGAGTCATGGGCTTTTCTAGAAACCACTATGAACATCTGCTGTGGTGGGAGTGTCTACACTGGCCCAAAGAAACCTTATAGATATTATCTTCCTTATCTTCAAACATCCTCATAGTGGGTCAGTGAAGTAGAAAGGAAGTATCTTATAGGTGGAGGAACTAAATAATGGATGTATCCAAGGAAGGAGGCTGATGTTTTGGAATAAAGCCTACATCCTTAGATTCAATTTTAGGAGAGCCTACATTAGACCATGAAAAAATGAATAAACTCTTCAGTCAGTATTATAGAACATACGTAATTTTGAATGTTACCAACTAAAAGGCACAAAGAATAAATATAAAAAGACATTGATTTTTTCCTCTTTTAAATGAATAGGTTAGAGAGATGGTTTTGGAGTCATGGAGATCTGAGTTCAAGTCCTGCTTCTAAAATATGCTCGACATATCACCCATAGAAAATCATAACTTCAATAGACCAATTTTAAAAGCAGTAAGTTCCAAAGATAGTGTGTAGACCTAAACTGGTAGAGGGAGTTTCCTCTTCTAGGAGTTTCTTAAACCAATGAAATCATTGTTTCAGTCCATATCTCTTTAAATATAAAACCAAAATTCCTATTTACAAATCTGGTCACCTTGGTCACAGTATATTTACTCCATTGATACTATCCTTGCTGAAAATCATTTTGGAACTACTTATAATTTCTTCAGTATCCACATTCTTTTGTACCATCTTCAGTGCTGGGATATTATTTTGAATGATTTGATTTTTTGTAAATAATAAAAAAGCCATTTTCCACCATGTTTGGTGACCCAACTGAGTAATGCCTTCTTTGGTGAATAATAATAATGAAGTTTTATTAATATAGTAAGGATACCGATTTCTTTATATAGTTCATAATTTTAGGGGAGTTTAATGTTGTGGGACAGGAATTGAGAGAGGCACAGAATGGTCACCATTAACTTGGAAAAGTTTTCTCTAAAACATTCTATAAAGCAGAACAACTGAATAGGACAGTCATAGACTACAATTCTGTGGTTTATAAGAAAATAGGCATATTATTTTATGTATATTGAAAGATAAGGAGACCTATCTTGGCATGGTGCATAGTATGAGTGACAGTAGTCATAATTAACTGATTTATTGCCTCTATTTGGCATGTTATGCTAAGAACTGGGATAGTGTAGTGGTTACTACAACTTAATTTGCCTTGAATTTCTGCTTCTATTATTATTATGGTGTATGTGGTGTGGTCACAAATATTTGGGTCAGAATTCAAAAGTTGGTTAGATTAATATCTCCACATTTTGAGGGAGTATGTCATGATGACAACTTTGAAATTGGATACATTTTCTATTGCTTCTCTGAATCATCAACTGAAGCTTGTTTCTGATTATCATCCAAATTTAATTCAACAATCATTTATTAATCACCTATTATTTTCTCTTTTTCTGAAGAAGAAAGCCAGTGGGATTGAAAGGATATAGGTCTGGCAAACATCTGTAAATTGACTCTTTTTAAAAAAAAAAACCTTACCTTCTGTGTTGGAGTCAATACTGTGTATTGGGTCCAAGGCAGAAGAGTGGTAAGGGCTAGGCAATGGGGTTCAAGTGACTTGCCCAGGGTCACACAGCTGGGAAGTGTCTGAGGTCAAATTTGAACCCAGGACCTCCCATCTCTAGGCCTCACTCTCAATCCACTGAGCCACCCAGCTGCCCCCTATAAATGGACTCTTATTAGCACAAAGTAGAAGGATAAGATTCAGAAGCAGAAGAAACAAAAAGTGAAGCACATGTTAAGGGATTTTCCATCTGCCTATTCCAAAGTAATGTTAATCAAAATCTACTCATATAGAACAATAGGTTTAGATATAGAAAGAGCCTTGGTGGTCATATAATCCAACTCCCTCATTACACAGATGAAAAATTTAGGCACAAGGATTGTTAATTAATTTACCCAAAGTCATTTAGCTAATGTGTATAAGATCTGGGATTTGAACCTATCTCCTTGAATCAAAATCCGTTCAGTTATTCTATAATGCATTTAACCTGGAAGAAAAGTGCTGAAGTGCTGATGTAGTGGCCTATACATTATTACCTTTGCACAAAAAGTTTTCTGAGGGAAAAAATAAAGGATGGTATCCAAGTAGAATTTATTAATGAAACAGGGAAACATCAATATAGTAATCTCAGTTTCTTGAGCTTTTTATCTGCATGTGTGTACATGTGTACACTGTTATGGGGAGGGTTAAAGGAAGGGTTAAAACTATATATAAATATAAAATAAAAGTTTATTTAACTAAAGGGAGAAAGAAAACAAGGGAATCAGGGAGTAACTTACTTCTAACCCCACCCAAATATTAAAACCTTAAACTTTCTAAATTATCTTAACCTAACTAATTAATGGAGTAATTAAAGATAAAGAGGGATTTATAAAGTCAACAAGGCCCAAGATTCTCATGACATGAGTCCTCCTTTGAGTCAAAAAGCCTCAGGATGAAGAGTCCTCACAGGATTTAAGGGGGAATGAGGATTAACACACATGTACTGTCCAACAGTGTTGGGTAATCACTCACTCAACCCCTCCTTAAAGATGGTCCAATTCCCTGGCAGCTCCAAAGTTGTTTTCCCTCAGAGAGAGACACCTTCACACCTTCTCTTTCTTCCAGAGAAGGACTCCCAGTTCCCAAGTGTCAGTCCCCAACTGTCTCTCAGCTACCCAGTGATTAGAATGTTGACCCAGTCTTTGCTCTGTGGAATCTTGGTTTGCAGCATCCCATTCTGTCAGCCTGTCTTGTTATGCCCTGCTAGAAATCCCTAACTACAGTCCCCGCTTTGCACAAAGCTGAAATTGTGTTGAAAACACTATTTTGGCATTTGTTCACTTAACAAACTTACATATTCCTTAAACTAAAATTTCTACCCCAAATAATAAACAACCTACACTCAACTATCTTATCCTATCTAATACTATTCCATTCTAGGGTTTTAATCAAGGAAAGGAAAGGGGGAAAGTATACAATGAACAATTACAAAGTTCAAGATATGGATCAAATATATGCAAAAGCAAAACAAGAAAATAACATCAAAATCAAAAGATAAACACAAATACTTGAAAAACATTAAAATCATAAAATACTACTCTTATCAACTAATACATAAAATTCTATTGCTATTACAATGCATAAACATCAAACTTAGAGAAAAATTTTGGAAAAACCAATAAACACAGCATTGCATAAGTTTTACAAAAAATAAGCCAAACCATCAAACTTACTTATGCAAAATACATTGAACAATAGGTAAAATTAAACATAAGTAATCTATTTACATAAGTTTTACACATATGCATATAATACATAGATTTAATATATACATGTATGCTATACATATACACATACACTTCATATTTACTCATGTCACATATGTGTTACATATAGTACACAGATATTACTAGCCACTCAATCCTGTGCAAGAGGAAATAGGAGAACCAGCAGAATCTGTCTCCCTGGGTTGTATATGTAAAACCATCACTGTGTTCTGTTTCAGAGACAGAGGTCATAGCAAAGGAGGACTATGACTGATATTTAGCCCTACATTGTGTATTTAAATTTATCAACTGAGACTACTCCTTGTCCCTGGGAGGTAATGCTTTATTGGAGTTTATTGCAGTTTTTTGAAATTACATCCCTTTCTCTTGATAACACATCCACTGATAGTGGCCACCAAAAATCTATTTGAAAACTACACATGTCAAGCTATCGCCTATTTCCAAGGAGATCCCATTCCCCTTCTGGAAAACCTAGATTGTTCAAAGTTTTTCCTCACTTGGAACAGAAATCTCCTTCTTTCTAATTTCTAATGTTATTCCACCCATTTTGACCAAACAGAAATTGATTCCTTCAGTCTCAAGTCAACTTTTCAAATACTTAATTATCATGTCACCAATAAATTTTCTTTTCAACAAGCTAATATCTGTAGTGCCTTCATTAGATATTCATAAAGTTAAATTTAGTCAAATCAGAACTAGAATATTGTATTAATTTTGAGCACCACATTTAAGGAATAACAAACTGCAGCTCATACAGAAATAGTCAACCAGTACACTTTGAGGTTTAGAGAGGATTAATTCATGAGACATTTGAAAAACTTGTGTTTCAGGAATTGTACTAGGCATTAGAGATGAAAATAAGCTCCTTTTATCAAGGAACTCATATTTTCCTTGGAAAATATTGTATTTATATAATGTAAATATAAAAGATAAGATAAAATAGGATATTTTAAGGAAGGAAAAGTTCGTAACAACTATGGAATCATGGAATGCTTCCTTTAAGAAGTTGTCCCCCAGTAGAGACTTGAAGGAAAGAAACTAATGCTTCTGATAGATAGAATAAAGAGGGAGAGAATTCTAAGCATGGTGGATAGGCAGTTCAAAGTCACAGAGGTGGGAGATGAAATTCTGAGTTTAAGAAATAAACAGTAAAGTAGGCCATTTTGACCACAATGTAGAAATCATGAGACACAGTAGAAAGAAGTAATTTTGGTAAGATAAACTGGATGCAGTTGGTAAGTGGACTTTAAATGCCAAGTAGAGGAGTTTGTGTTTATCCTATTGTGGGGATTCTTAACCTTTTCCTATTGTTAAGATTAAAATTAGTTTCTCTGCTAAAAGTATTATGTTTTTATGAGATTTATTAAAGATTATTAAAATTAAGAAATACAAAAATACAAAATAAGAAAGGACATGTCTAGGCTCAGAGCCCATTCACAATCACTTACTCTACATCATGCCTGCTAGGTAGAGAGCTGTGTGTGCTAAGAAACAGAAGTAGGGAGAGAGTGTGAGTAGGCGGAGAGCCCCTTTAAATAATGATTTGTGATCTCTCACTTAGGTTGAGATTCTGGTGAATTCTGGGAAGTTCCAAGGACTTCTGGGGATTGAAGTCTGGGGTTCAAATCTTCATTTTTACATTTTCCTGTTTGATCCTATTGGGACGATTTTCCCCAAAAGGATCATGAAAACATAAGCAACTTAAACCTTACAATAATTTGAGGATAAGAGGAAAAAAGAACAAAACTAATAATTGTTAGATGCATTGACAAAAAACCAGTTAGGGGGCAGTCCCCTTTGGCATGAAAGTATAAATACAAACAAATGTTCAATCAATCACACCCAAAGTCAAAGTTCATTCTTGATCTTCTCATGCAGCTTGTGGTCTGGAGGCATCTTCATGGTGTCTTCTCCAAACAGTTCAGTTTCTGGACTTGGAGAGGTAGCATGTTTCTTAAGCTAAAATTCTTTGCAAAAGGAATTTAAACTTTGAAATTTAAAATAATAATATTTTTACATTTCCCCATGAAGAGAGTGATTGAAAAACACAGGATCACTTAGGCATGTATGGCTGAGTTATGAGGTATATGAATCAATTGGTAAGAGAAATTAAAAGACAGAAAAATCCAAATAAAAAAGAAAATTTCTGAATGAAAATATAGACTATCAAAGTCTTATGTGTAAAAATTCCAAGAAAAGGAAAAGTAAATCTATAACAGGTCCTTGAATCAGGGCCCAATTAAATTGATCTAAGCAATGATGCATTTACCCAGTCAGTAACCAGGACTACAGAAAGTTTGCCACACTATGAAAGACAGAAAAGGCACCAGATTATAGGAGCCAAGTTTGGGATACTCATCTGTAAGTATTTTCAGAGTGAGTGTGGATACAAGGAAGGCCTATGTCTTAATGTATGTTAAGCATGGCAACCTTGAGTCTTCACACTAGGTTCAAGTCCTTTGTATTAGCTTAGAAGTACATCAATCCATCCTGGATTGCTTTACCTTTGGCCCTATGCAATGGCTCTTTTGTATATCTTGTCCTGGAATCAGACAGAATCATTAAGCAATGTCCCATAATTTTGTTAAACAATTAGTGGCATCATTTTTATAGTCTCAAGCTTGTGGGGCATGCATTGCCATTATAGCAAATGTATTTTAAACTTACATTACTGCAAAATCAAAAAGGTTAAAGAAAATCTTAATGCTGGTGATGTGTTCCAAATATAAAAAAGGAGAGAAAAAATACTGAAATAGCATATTGCACATGCAAGAAAAATATAATAAAAGAGTTTTAAAAATAAAAATAAAGCTTCTAATCATTGACACACTGTGTCAGCTAAGAAAATATAGAATACAAGGCTTTCTTACCAAAAATGAAATCCATTTCCTCTTCATATCTGGCCATGATCTACTGTGAGTACAAGCAAATGAATTTCACAAAGTAACATTTTTTATGAAGAAAATTAGTACAAATATGTAGGAATCAGTATCCCCCAAATTCTCAATAGTCCAGTTAATTACAATAGCAAACAAACTCACTATCATATTTCACATGAGTTGCTGTATGGCATTTTTAAAGCCTATGAACTGATTGATATATGTCACAATTTTTTTACAAATGTAGCAAATCTTTCAACCTTGCTAAACAAAATTTTAAACAAAGTAAAACTTATTTGGGGTCTAGAAATCTAGATATAATTACAAAAAAAATGTGTCAGAGAAGTCTAGGAAAAACCCAAACCTCTGTAAAGTGAGCTGAAGAGTATAAATGAGAGATGCTTCCCTTTTGGGGGGAGTTTATAGGGGTACTATATGCCCTGGGATTAACTTCCCAGCTTCCATTCACATTTTTATAAATGCGGGAGTTGGGATTTATAATTGTATTTCACTTTAGCTCCTAAAATGGGCCTTACCTCGTGTTAGGGGCAGGCAAAATGACCAGAGATTGTTAAGAAAAATTCTAAAAATCATGTCTAAAGAACCCTTGACATCAATTTGAGATATTTAGTTCATTAAATTTTCCAAAGGTTGTTATAGCAATTTTCTGATGGAGTTCATCTATCCTCTATGTGACAATTTACAAAGTCAAAAATAGAAAAGCTGTTTTTATATGGGCCTACTCAATAATGTTTGTTCAGAATGTTTATAGGGGAAAAGCAACTGAATTTAACAGTAGTTAAAACTCAGTACATTAAAATGATTCAGTGTAACCGAATCATATTGAATGCAATAATATATGAACTTAAATAACAAAGTTAAACCTTAAATGAAACAGTCAGCAAATGCAATGAAATACAGAGATTTTTATAAAACATGGAGTCTGAAATGCTTTAAAAATATAACCTCCAGTCTCTTTAAAGTTCCTTGGGTTATTTATCCATTTAGATGCCTATTGTCAGAAGGCAGAAGATTGGTAAGTGGTAGCAATGGGGGTTAAATGACCTGTCCAGGGCCACACTGCAAGGAAGTGTCAGAGGCTAAATTTCAACCCACGACTTCCTTTCTCTAGTCCTGGCTCTCAATCCACTAAGCCACTGAGTTGCCTCCTCATAGTTATAGTGGATTTTATGCATCTCAAATTTGGCTAAAGAGTTGCAGGGAGTTGAATTTTTTCCCTGACCCTCAGGTGAAATAAATAAAAATATTAGTACAGTCAAAAGATATCCTCTTAAATACCCCATGCTTGTAAGTTCCTGTTTGGAAAAGCCTCTTCCTTCTTTTCTTTCTTTCTTTTTCCCTCTCTGTGATCCCCTGCCCCCAGTCCACATGGAGTCTAATTAATTGTAGCCTAAGAAAAAAATCACCCCCATTTTTTACCAGCTGGTTTTTTGATCCTGAAGAAATTGGGTCTGCTACCAGAATCCTGGGTGATCATCTGGGCCAGGTGTGTGAGAGAGAGACCACCGGGGTGGGCAGAGCGGGGACCATTTCTGAAGTGGATGGCTGCAGGCAGGAACGCAAGCCAGCAGAGCCAGGAGGCAGGAGCTGGGAGCAAGATGACTCAAGAGGCTTGCTAAAAAGCCTTGGAGAAACTTGGCTTAAAAAAATCTAGGCAGTAGCTGAACTTAGTGACAGTAGAGAAAAGATTTAGAAGATTGAGGGTATTTCATCACAATCAACATGGTTCCCCATACAGTTAAGATTAAAATTAATTTCTCTGCTAAAAGTATTATATTTTTATGAGGTTTATTAAAGATTATTAAAATTAAGAAATAAGGAAGATACAAAATAAGATAGCACATGTTTAGGCCCAGAGCCCATTCACAACCACTTACTCTACATCATGCCTGCTAGGTAGAGAGCTGCGTGTGCTAAGAACCAGAAGTAGGGAGAGAGCACAAGTAGGTGGAGAGCCCCTTTAAATAATAATTTGTGATCTCACACTCAGGTTGAGATTCTGGTGAATTCTGGGAAGTTCCAAGGACTTCTGGGGATTGAAGTCCAGCTTTCAAATCTCCATTTTTATAGTATGTCATAGATTCTTTTGGTAATCTAGCCAACTCTATGGATCCCTTTCTAGAATTATATAATATACATAGATCTGCAAAGGGAACTAGGAATATGAAAACATATTCATCAAATTATATTAAAAAGAAACACGTTCATAGCCTTATGTTAAGAACTATTGCCATAATTCCATTAGTGGTACTTTGAAGGATCTAAAGCAAAGGACTGACATGCACTTTAGGAAAATTATTTTGGTAGCTCCATGTAGATTATGATAGCTGTTTAGGATAGAATTGAAGAAGAAAGAGTCTAACATCAGAGATAAATTATGAGGCTTTAGCAATTGTCTACATGAGAGACTAGGAATATTTGAATTAGACAATTGGCTGAATGAATGGAGAGATAGGTGAATGAGTTATTGTGAGGCAGGATTTGAAAAGTGTTTGAAGATTTAACAAGATTTGAAGAATGTAGAGATTCAAGATTTGAAGATTATAAGATTTGCAAGTGTTTATATATAGGGATGAGAGAATCTAAAGTGGAAGGTGACTCCAAGGTTGTGAACTTAAGTTATGCTCAAAAGGATTGCATGAACAATAGAAATAAGGAAGTTTGGAAAAAAGATGATGAAATAACAAACTTGGTCTTGGCCATATTGAACTCATGATCCAATATGACTTAAGTACAGTGTAACTATTATCATCCTCATTTGGGGCATTAGTTTTCCCTCATCAAAATGAAAAAAAAAGTCTTTTAAGATAGAAACCTATATTTAATAGATAGATTAGGCAAAGGTATCATTCATTAGTGAGAAATTAGAATGACTTATAATTGATCCAATGGCTAGGATGTATCTTCTCTTTTGCAAACTATTATTATTTTTTTAACCTCTGCATTCTGTTTTATTTATTTTTTATTTTTTACTGTTTCCACTACTTTAGGTAATTATTTATTTTATTTTATTGTATTTTTTAAACATTATTTTGTTTGGTCATTTTCAAACATTATTCATTGGAAACAAAGATCATTTTCTCCCCCCCCCCCCACCTCTCCCATAGCCGAATCCCAATTCCACTGGGTATCACATGTGTCCTTGACTCGAACCCATTTCCATGTTGTTGGTATTTGCATTAGAGTGTTCATTTAGTCTCTCCTCAGTCATATCCCCTCAACCCCTGTAGTCAAGCAATTGCTTTTCATCGGTGTTTTTACTCCCACAGTTTATCCTCTGATTGTGGA
The DNA here is from genome assembly GCF_027887165.1 of Monodelphis domestica. Classification (NCBI taxonomy): domain Eukaryota; kingdom Metazoa; phylum Chordata; class Mammalia; order Didelphimorphia; family Didelphidae; genus Monodelphis; species Monodelphis domestica. Next base: position 143,205,221 of record NC_077227.1, on the reverse strand, counting down.
TAGTGTTTTTTAGATCCCTGCAGATTTTTCAGGGACATTGCATTGATACTAATGGAGAAGTCCATTATGTTCGATTGTACCACAATGTATCAGTCTCTGTGTACAGTGTTTTCCTGGTTCTGCTCCTTTTGCTCTGCATCACTTCCTGGAGGTTGTTCCAGACTCCATGGACTTCCTCCACTTTATTATTCCTTTGAGCACAATAGTATTCCATCACCAATATATACCACAATTTGTTCAGCCATTGCCCAATTGAAAGGCATCCCCTCATTTTCCAATTTTTGGCCACCATGAAGAGTGCAGCTATGAATATTCTTGTACAAGTCTTTTTTCCTTATTATCTCTTTGGGGTACAAAGCCAGCAGTGCTATGGCTGGATAAAAGTGCAGACAGTCTTTTATCGACCTTTGGGCATAGCAAACTATTATTTTTTCTAGGCCAAGTACTGGTAATTTTGTGTTATTTTGATAGAAATTGGAAGTTTCAGTATTGAAGTTAGTAACTCAAAAGGGCCTTCAGTCATTGTATACATATTTGCATATATTAATAAAATTTTCCACTTGAAAATTGCTCTGAAGCTGGAGGGGAAAGTATTCATTTGCATTATGAATATTTTTCTAGTTTATTAAATTAAAACATTTGAATTGGTAGGGTCTCTGAATTTGATTGAGAGATATGTTGAAACATATGTACATATAGATATAGATATAGTGTGAATCTTAAAATTTCTCAAACTTGTATATCTTAAAAATTCTCAGACTCTACTTCAGAAGATTTGATTAAGCTAAACCCATTTTAAACAATGAAGGTACTTGATCAGAAATGTGGGGACTTCTAACATTACTCCACCCATACTTAAGCATACTTTAGGGGAAGATAAAATTGTAAAACTCCTTACTGAACAATGGAAAGGTACCCAGCCCATACTTAAAGTAAAGCTAAAACCCTTAAACTGGGTCTCTTTTTTGATATAATACAAAAAGGTGCTAAGTAACTATGAAGGTCAAATTAGTCACTAAAAGGTCAAGGAAGCTTAGCAAGAGGTGTGAGGTTCTCATCTACCCAGAGAAAGTGATAAGAAGATGTGAATTAAGAATGGTCAGTCCTTTGGAAAGCATCTACTGTGATTGGTAGATGTGAAAATTTAGGGGAGGTGACATAGTAGAAAATTATCTTTAAAAGGAGATCAGAAGCTCAGAGCTGCTCTCTCTCTGTCTCTCTCTGTCTCTCTCTGTCTCTCTGTCTCTCTGTCTCTGTCTCTGTTTCTCTCTCTCTCTCTCATTGGCTGAACTTGGTTCAGCTTCCTGAGCTGAACTGGAGAGTGTCTCTGAACACTAGAGTTTTGCTTGGAAGGATCTTGTGGTGAGTGATTAAAGACTGACTTAGTTTTCTCTCTGAAGGAGAAAGGCCTATGCCATTGGCCTAGGTCCAAGCCCTAGTTTTCCTATTATTTCCTCTTACTCTCTCTCTCTCTTTTTCTTCAATTCCTTAATTTGTATTAATTAAAATCTCCATAAAACCCAGCTGACTTGGGAATTTCATATTTGGGAATTTTTCCCATGGTAACCACTTTTTTTTAATTTAAATCAAGACACTAAAAATTATCTTTATGCTTTTGGAAATTCAAAGTCTTGAAACCCATATTTTCGTGGTCACAGTTTATGGCAACCACTCTTTTATTGCTAACAATAGATATAGATAAGATATAGATATAGATATATAAATATAGATATAGATATAAACATAGTTTTGGATTAGCCTAAAGTTCAAGATGATGAATGAATGTATGAACAAATCAAGTAACAGCCTGATGAGTGAGCTATGTATGTGAAGATGGAAGACTCCATAAAACTTTTTACAGATGAAGTATAAGTAATCTTTGTTTTTGATCCCCTTGAGTATTAAAATCAAGGAAATCTTAAAACAGGGAAATAAATAAGCATCAAAAATTGTTGTCTCTATCATGAAAGAGATGCAATTTACAAGCTAAGTTGATAAAGAGTTCCACAAAGATGATGAGATCCTACAGTTGCTCATATTTGTGGATGATATTGTTCTGATGGGATTATCTCCAAATAATTATAGAGCCTTCTAAAGAGATCCATAATTACTCTAAGCACCATGGAATTGCTGAATGGATGGAAAATGTTTGTGAGATTATGTTATCTAGTTGAATGAAAAAATCTACAGCATTTATCTATTAATGGGGATTTATAATATGCTAGCTACTGGGCAAAGACAAAAATAAGTCTCTTAAGGAGCTTAAGTTCTAGATAGTATGTACTTATAAATACCTACAGAATAAACATATGCAGAATGATGTGGAGCACTAGCAGTTGGGTTATCATGAAAGTCTAAATCTTGAGGTATGTATGAGATTCTATTAATTTGAAGTGAATTGGGGGAACATTCCAAGGCATTCAATACAGTAAGAACAGCAAGAAGTATTGGATGAAAATAATGTATAATGAGCCTAGTAATGTGGGTTGTAAAGGACTTTAAAAGCAAAAGAGAGGTTTATATATACACCTATAAGAAACAGGGAGCAGTGTGTGTGTGTGTTACCTAAGAAATGTAGGCCTAGCCCAAAGATAGATATCTATATTATACCATATTTTATATAATTATAACTTCTCAAATAATGTGAATTCAAATACATATGATCACTTCATAGGTTAGATAGCTAGCTACCTAGCTAGCTAGATGTGGACTGGGACTAAATATCTTAGATAGACATGATAAATGTGTTTGCTTGTTCCTTTTTTCACATGATAAAGGTTTCATTCCAAATAATGGAGCTTAAACTATCATACAATTTGCTTCTATGTCTTGGAAGAATTCTGCTACTAGTGGATAATATATTAGAACTATGGGTCAACAGAACTGATTATTAGAGAATGAAAGGAAAATAGACATCTTTCACTTTTTTCTTTCCTTTTACTGATATGGGGCTTAGCTTTAGGTTTATTTGAAGACAAGCTGACAAGGAAATTTTTTTGCTTCCAAAAATCAAGCCTTGAAAGTTCCTCATTTGTACTTTCAAAAGTTCCAGTGAGTTCACATAATGAGAAACCTGACTAGAACCTCTGCATGCCATGCAGACACACAAAGAGAAAACAGCAGCAGGAGGTTTGTATTTGTGTCTTGGCAGAAAGTCCAAGCTAAAACCAGTTGCCCGAGGGACTAAGTTCAACTTTTCTTGGCCCTCCTGCCAAGGTAGTGCTAAAGGTTACATAATAGCTGAAGCAAATTCAAAAATGGTGAAAATATGTAGGTATTTCTTTGTGTGGGATGAGCTTCCACTGGCCACTTTGAGACAGTGAACCACAATTTATTTTCGATCTAGCATCCAACAAAATACATTGCTGTATTTGATTGCATTTTTGGCTGAAAAAGAATAGTGTTTAAAGAGAAAAAAATGTACATTTACAAAGTTTCCAGCCATAGCCTGTCTCTAACATACTATTCAGCTTTACAGCACCTTTTACCATTCAAAAAGCAAATGCAGATTTCTTACAGGAAAGTGTCCTTTAATAAGATCAACTAGTTTAAATTCTTTTAAAACATTTTGTACTTAGGCAGCTATTTCTCTCAGGAAGGAGCTTGACATGGAACTGTGGTTTCCTGAAAAGCCTTAATTTCACCTAAGTTGCTTTGAACCTAGACAGATGAAGAATTTAACAAAAGCATATAATCAAGCTGAAGTTTGAATACTTACACATTATCAGTCTCCAACCTTAGTGTCACATAATCAGATCAAGATTGCCCTTGCACTTGATGTTTCCATCACTCGGTGCCAAGTAAGCAGCTTTATGATTCGTTAGGAATGAAGTAGATTATTTCATCCAGTTACAGCCTGGCTCTTGGTCATAATAATGGAATCTCAGAGCCAGGCTGAATCTTTCATTTATTTGGATTGTTAGAGAAAATTCATTTCAAATCCCACAAATGATGGAAGGGTGGGTTGGGGTATGCAGTTGGTGTAAATGGAAAAACAGAAGTTTATGTAAGTTTTCTTTCTGTAATTGTAATGCCCTTAAAGTGATTGAAGTCAGGCTCATATGCATCCATTTTTTTTCATTCAGTTCTCACACCTCTAAGTAACATTTTCTAACAAGAAGGGACTAGGTACCACGAGTGAATAATGGTATATTGAGAACAAATCTGTTTTCATTTGGTTTGCATGCACTGAAGCAATGAGAGAAGAGAATTCCTCCTCTCTTCTATCAATTCCTTCACTCCCAAGGTACACAAAGACTTTCCTTCTACCAAGAACTTTCTTTGAAGAAGCACCACTTTTACTATCCATAAAGATCAGATTATCTTCATGAAAATCTTCAGGCAAATTCTTACATTACCAGGCAACCAGTTAGAATTTTGGATTGGGTATCAGTGGGAAGATCACCATAACTCTGCTGTTATTGAACACCCTTCAGAATTTTGTTTTTGTTTATTGATAATAATAGGTTACCTAGAAGCAGCTTGAAGAATGCCTGCCCTTCACTCTTGGATAGTCCAACCCTGATACCTACTCATGGTTCTCTAATGACAAGTGCAAGGGTCTTTGGGGGAGAAAAACAGTTCTTTACTCCCTGCTGTAAAATCTCAATTTGTGTAAACAATGCATCCTAGGATTATGTTATTTGAATCTGCACTGTATATTTCCAATGGACTAGAGCTAATGACTGTATTTTATATAATTATAACTTCTCAAATAATGTAAACTGAAATGCGTTGACTACTTGATGAGATTCGTTATTTGTTCTAATTAGGACCTAGCTGTACTATGACTCTTCAGTTTAAAAAAATTCATTTTCTCCTGCTTTCCAGAATTTTTGATTGGAAATTATGCAAGCTTTTGTCTAAGAACTATAAATTGATTTTGTGTGCATGTGTGTGGTTAAGAACAAACACCTAGACTTTTACAAATCTGTTTTCTACATGAGGAAGGCTGATATGGTTTTCTGAACTGTAGAAGATAGAAAACCAAAGTTTCTTAAATCAGTGAATTAATTCCATTTAGCATTTAGATAATAAAACTTATCCCTAAATCTAGGAGTTTTAGGATTAAGTATAATTACACTCAATTACCCTCTTAATTGCTATGTAGGAGGTAGGTGGTTAAATGTTTATAGTCCCACATGGCTACAATACATTACTGCTTCAGGTTAACAATTTTTACTCCATTGGCCAATCTGCAACCCATTGTTGTTTGAGTTGTTTGAGTGTCCATTCTCTGCCAAGTAGTTATGCTCACCTAAGAGAAGAGAAGAAAGGAAAGCAGAAAAGAAGGAAGAGAGGAAAGAGGAAAGGAGAGGAAAAAGAGAGGAGAGGAGAGAGAAACTCATCTCTGTTCTCAATAATCTTATATTCTAAAAATAGATGGTTTGTTCATACTTTAAATTTACAGAAGTGAGGTAATCTCTGACTATATTGAATATGGGATAAAGAATTGGGAACTTCAATCCTTTTTTGTCCTCCATTTTCCATGTTTGGCATTTAAATATTTAATTGGCTTCTTTAAATTACTTTTCACCATGTGACTTTACTATTTTGTCAGTGACTCTTTAATTTGCTTAAACTTTCCTCTCACTCCCTGCAAAAAACAAAAACAAAAACAAAAACAAACAACACCAAACAAATAATGCCAAAACACTAGACACCTCTTTGAAAAGCATTGAGACATAGAAAGCTAAGACTCTGGAAAGCAGAAATTATGAATTTTTCTTTCATTTAGGGTAAAAAGTGGATTAATTTAGTTATAGTTAATCATGTTCATGGCCAGTGAATTGGACATTGTCATTCATTTCAGAGCATATCTACACAATGGCAAAATAACAGTTTAAATTGATCCATTTGGTGGGAGGAAAAAAAACCCAACTAATTAAACTGGTATTTTAGGAATTATGAACATAGAAAAACCATCCATTTTAGTTTTTGCTTTTTAACAAGTTGGTATGGTCCTATATAAAAGATCCACTTTTAACATATATTGAGATAAGTCAGGCAAAACATAGGTTCTTTACCTGACTTATCCGAAGAATCATAGTGGTGTGTACTTGAAACTGAGTGTCAAAAAGTACTACTTGATGTCTAAACATTTTGATAATCTATTTACTTTATAGTAAGATTCATGGAGCTAAGCCCTTTTTCTGTAATCCATATTCATAATTTATGGATAAAGGAGTAAGCTATGTCTTTTTGAATCAAGAATTTAAAATAAGTAGATTTAAAATATAAGGCCATAGATATTAATGTCTTTTGAAGAAAAGTGTGAGACTACTGCTCATAAGGAGAAGGAGCAAAAATCTCTTTTGATTTTGTCAAAAAAATCTATAAATTAATTTATAAAATAATACTCAAGAAATAATGTTGTTAAAAATCCATATGTAATTTACCTCAGTTTCTTCATTTGTAAAATAATGGTGTTAGCATGAATGTCTGATATTTTTCACCTTTATCCTATGTCCTTTGATCCAATTCTATAAAATGAAATTATTCTTATCATTGAACTCGGATTGGGACTAAATTTGTGATTTCTTTGTAGAGGGAACCACTGTATGAGGAAACCCTTCCTACCATTGAAGATAAATACCTTTTCTGCAACTTTTAGTCTAAAAGACTTGCCTGGAGTAGGAGAGGTTAAATGATTTATCAATGATCACACAGGCTGATGGGAGACCTAAACTTTGACTTTTTAGGTTCCAAGACTAGCTTTTTACCCACTCTATCACAAAAATATTTTATCAACATGCTTTTTTATTGTCACAGTGACTAGCCCATAAGCCTATACCCTTAGTTATCTGTCATAATAAAAAACAATTAAACAAAATTAAGCAAAACAGAGGAAACAATTACAATGTATGCAATGTTTTATACTCATAGTTAATTTTAAAAAGAAATTTCAATATCCACTCTCCATAATCAAAATTGTTTATTGCATTTAACCTGATTTTTGGTCTCATATTGTGATATAATTTATACTATTATTTTAATTGTGTATTGCTTTTTCTGCTGTCTTCCTTCTTTATCAGTTCATAGATGTTTCTGTGTTCTCTGAATTCCTCATATTCTCCCAATAGAATATAAGGTCTTTGAGGAGAACAGGGTCTATTTAATTTTTTGCTTTTTATTCCCAACATCCAATGCAATGCCTAGCATTTAGTATGTACTTAATAAATGTTTGTTGATTGATTCACCACTTTTATGATGCAGTCATATTCTATTACAGTCATGTTTCAAAATTTCTTCTGCAACCCACAAATACTGACTTTCATGATTTTTTTCACAAAATGTGAAGCTATGAAGATATTTGTGGGTCTTTCTTTGCCATTGTATATATGCCCTGAAATAGGATCCCTGGGTCAAAAGATGTGAAGATAGAAACTTTTCTTTGCATAACTTTTCATTCAATTTCACACTTGAATTCAACACAGTCAAAATAAAATCCAATATCTTTCACCACACAAACCTACCATTCTTCCAAAATTGCCTATCTCTGGAAAAGGTGCCATAATTCTTTTAGTCTTCTAGGTTCACAACGTCTTTATTATCTTTAATTCTTCACTTTCTCTCACCTCACATATCCAATTACTTGCCAGATCATATGAGATTCGCCTCTGCAACATCTGTCTCATTTTATCTACTTACATAGCTACCTCCTTAGTTCAGGCTTTCATTATCACTTGATTAGATGATTTTAATGATCTCTAATTATTTTTCTCTACTCTAATTTATTCACCATATAACTGACAGTTTTCTTCCTTCAGTATATATTTGGCCATTTTACTCTAATATTTAATAAATTCCTATAGCTCCAGTTATAGCTTTCCACTTGAGTTATATATTGTCAATAGTCATTTTTTTTGGCAAAAAGCTTCCCTCAGGCTAAATATAGAAGTGAATGTATTCTCAGAACTTTCAGAAAGGCATATATTCTATTGTAAATGAGTATCGCTATAAATTACAAATATCCTTTGTGTAATATAAGCAAATTAATTTTATTTAACAATCAGATATTTGCTTTATTATTTCTAGAATATGCAGTGAATAATTGACATTAAAGGAATCATAAAGGTCATCTTTTATGATGGTGGTTGTATGTATTCAGTTTTTTTTTGGTGGAATATCCTCTCAGTTCTACCTTCACCTTGAATTCCTCTTTCATCAAGTATTAAACTGTTGTTGCCATTTCATTCTCTTTTTTCTCTGCTTCTCATTCCTTCTGTTTTCCCATATTCAACATTCACTTCTCTCACTCTTTCAAACACCTAATATGCCATTTTAGTTTATAATAGCATTTCAAGTTTTCCTTTCTGAATTTTGCCTCTTTGACATATTTATTTTTATAACGGACCTTTGCTAGAGTCCAGCCCAATCACTTAGAGTACTGTTGTGTTACTCATGTCACCACCAGGGAGCAGATTATGACCTTCAAAGAATGTCTGATACTTCATGATAGTATAAAGTAACAACATGTGGATCATAGAATTTTCACATATCCTAAATCTTGGCTGGGAGAGGAAAGGACTGGATTTCTTTACACTTTGTGCTTGCTTTGTTCTTTTGTCTTTGTTCATTGAAAGTGCTCTGAGGCTGAAGAGAAAACATGAAAGGAATGCCATTGATATAAGAAAAATAAATTCCAACTTTATGTAAATATTGGGGTTCTGATCTTCCTTTTAATAAATGCCATGTAAATATATTAATACTTAATCATAGACACAAGGAGATAGGTGATAGACAAGATGCTTTAAAAATGTTATTTCTCAAGCAATTTCCAGGACTGATAGAAGTACACTGATTTCCATTTGGCAATAACATATAAAAGTCCAAAATATTGTTTCCAGTAGTGAATGTAATGAAATATAATGTGCCATCTGAAAATATGAACGAGTGATGACATGAGTTTGCTTAGAAACAGGATGGTTTTATCATCAGGATGTGATAAATCCTTAAGAAAACAAGTGGGATCATATATGAGGCCTCACCTTAACTGTTCTCTTACTTTTATTTTTTCTTAGCAATGCTTCTTTTCATATTGACCAGTTATCTAGTTGGTTCCTTCTTAGGGATGAAGGAAACATGGAATTGTCCACACTCAACTGCTTAAACCCACTGCAAAGAATAGAGTCGGAATGAACTTCAGATTCCATTTATTCTGTTATTGTTGTTCAGTCATTTCAGTTATGCCCTACACTCAGTGATCAATTTAGGATTTTCTTGGCACAGATACTGGAGTGATTTGCCATTTTCTTTTCCAGCACATTTTACAGAGAATGAAAATGAGATGAACAAGGTTAAATGACTAGCTCAGAGTCACATTGCTAATATCTGAGGTTGGATTTGAACTTAGGTCCTCCTAACTCCAGGCCTGGTGTTCTATCCAATAAGCAACCTGGCTACCCTAGCTGCCACCTAGTCTAATCCCTTCCTCTTACTTATGAAGAAATTGAGGTCTGGGGAAATTAAATGAACTCCCTTAAGTTACACAGATAAGCAAAAGAGGCAAGATTTAAATCCAGGCCTTCTGACACTAGTCTTTCCTGAGCATATACTCTTAAGGTCATTGTATTGAGCACCAAGGGAAGAAGTATAAGGAATCATCTCTGCCCTCAAGCACCTTATAAGAACATATAAATAATTCATAATCTTTGTGATATATTGTTGTAACCTCTTGGTTAATATAGCCAACATCAGAAGGAAAGCAGTTTTAGATAAAAAATGAATAGACAGTTTCTCAGAAAGAAGTCTCATATGTCTCATATCTGTAGAGAACTTTGTCAAATATATAAGAATATGAACCATTCTCCCAAGTGATAAAAGGTCAAAAGATATGAATAGACCATTTTTGGATAAATATATAGAAGTAACATATAACTATCAGAAAAGTGCTCTAAATCATTATTGATTAGAGAAATACAAATCAAAACAACTCTGTGATAACATCTCATGCCTATCAGATTGGTTAAAATGATAAAAGGGCAAACTGACATGTTGGAAGGGATTGTGGAGACATTATCAATACACTGTTGCTGGAACTCTGGAATTATCTAACCCTGTTGGAGAGAAATTTGAAATTATATTTAAAAAGTTATAAAACTGTGTTTATCTTTCATCCCAGCAATACCACTATTGAGTTTATTTCCTAAGAAGGTCAAGGAAAAAGGAAAAAACCTGTATGTTTTAAAACATTTATTTTTTGTTTTGTTTTGTTCGTTTGTTTGTTTTTTATAATTTATTTAGTCAATTTAGAACATTGTTCCTTGGTAACAAGAATCACATTATTTCCCTCCCTCCCCTACCATCACCCTTCCTGCAGCCAATGCATGATTTCATTGGGTATTACATGTGTCCTTGATCAGAACCTATTTCCATGTTGTTGGTGTTTGCATTAGGATGTTCATTTATAGTATACATCCCCAACCATATCCCCTCAACCCATGTATTCAAGCAGTTGTTTTTCTTTGGTGTTTCTACTCCCACAGTTTTTCCTCTGAATGTGGATAATGTTTTTTTCTCTTAGATTCCTCCAAGTTGTTCAGGATCACTGCATTGCCACTAATGTAGAAGTCCATTACATTTGATTGTACCACAGTGTATCAGTCTCTGTGTACAATGTTCTCCTGGTTCTGCTCTGATGCTCAGCATTAATTCCTGGAGGTCATTCTAGTTCCCATGGAATTCTTCCACTTTATTATTCCTTTGAGCACAATAGTATTCCATCAGCAACATATGCCACAATTTGTTCAGCTATTTTCCAATTGAAAGGCATCCCCTCATTTTCCATTTTTTTGCCACCACAAAGAGCGCAGCTATAAATATTTTTGTACAAGTCTTTTCCCTTATTATCTCTTTGGGGTACAAACCCAACAGTGATATGGCCGAGTCAAAGGGTAGGCATTCTTTTAAAATCCTTTGGGCATAGCTCCAAATTGCCCTCCAGAATGGTTGGACCAATTCACAAGTCGACCAACAGTGTATTAATGTTCCAATTTTGCCACATCCCCTCCAACATTTATCACTTTCCTTTTTTTCCTTATTGGACAGTCTTCTAGGTGTAAGGTGGTACCTCAGAGTTGTTTTAGTTGGCATTTCCCTAATCAGGAGGGATTTAGAACACTTTTTCATGTGCTTTTTGATAGTTTTGATTTCATCATGTGAAAACTGCCTATTGCCCTTGACTATTTGTCAATTGGGGAATGGCTTGATTTTTTGTAAATTTAACTTAGCTCCTTATATATTTGGGAAATCAAACCTTTGTCAAAGAGTTTTGTAATAGAGATGTTCTCCCAATTTGTTGCTTTCCTTCTAATTTTGGTTGCAATGGTTTTGTTTGTACAAAAACTTTTTTTTTTTAATTTGACATAATCAAAGTCATTCATTCTACATTTTTAATGTTCTTTATCTTTTGCCTGGTCTTAAACTTCTTCTTTTCCCACAGATCGTACAGGTGTAGTATTCTATGTTCATCTAATTTATTTATGATTTCACTCTATATTTAAATTATTTACCCATTTTAATTCATCTTGGTATAGAGTGTAAGATGTTGATCTAAGCCTAATTTTCCCTATACTTTTTTCTTATATACCTGCAGTATTCTTTCACTAATTTTATAACCCTGGTTTAATTTAATTTCACTAGGTCCCTCTGTAAAATCAGGTTATGTTTCAAAGGATTCAGATAGAGAAAAAAATGGATGGAGAAAAAAGTTACTTCTTATTTTCACTAACTTCTGACATTTAAAATTTCTTTCAATTATTTTTAAAACATCATTATAAATTAAACATGTTTTTTCTCTTTTTAATATATATATGTATATATATTGCTTCCTCACCCCCATTACATGGCTAATGTTAAAATTTGTTTTGAGTGACTTCATATTCATAATGGGTTTTGTATTTCTTGCCTTCTCATTGGGTGAGGGAGGTTATAAAGAGCTACAAATAAAATATATTTGAATTTAAAAACATCTTTCAGAGAAGGGATTCAAAGGCTTCACTAAACTGCTCAAAGGTCCATGGCAAAAAATATTTTTTATAACCCTGAAACATATAATTTTAAAGACCACTTCCAAGTATAAAATTCTATAGATCTAATGTGAACTAAGAAAGAAATTAAAATCATTCAATATTCTCTTTCTAACTATTTTATTCTAATCCTTGTAACAGAAGTACTGATGATCAAAGACATTTGGTTACAACCCAGAGCAGTGATAGCAAACCTTTTATAGATTGAGTGCCAGCACACAGAGGAGGGAGAAAGAGCTCATATTGGGCTGCTGAGCAGAAAGGTACGTGAAGTAAGGAATGTCCTCAGCAAATATAGAGAGGGGAAGGAAAGTAGTTCTACCTGAATCCCCCAACTTTCTAGTAATGAACTCAGGGGAGGAAGGGATAGAGAGAGAGGCCATGTGCCCTTCCATCTTTGGTACCCATACCATAGATTCACCATCACTGTCCTGGAGAATTTTCCCACTCTTACAGTCATGAAACATGGAAAAATATATGCATGGTATTCCCAATCTCTGCCCCCTGTCAGTTCTTATCTTAGTCTCCTATTGCCTACTAATAGAGGGAGTTATTGATGATGGCAATATTTTTTTCTTCTTTGTCCAATTTCCAAGTTTTGCTGATGAATATCACCTCTACGTTATGGCTGTCCAATATAACAGTTTTTTAGGAAAGTTAAGTATGAGTCTCAAGAGTTCTTTAGTTTTTCTGTATCATCTTTCTGCAGGATGAGTACAAAAACTTTCCAGATCTGAAGTTACTTTTGCTCAAGCCCCACTAGCTGTCTTCTTTTTTCTCTTCTAATGTTTTTCAGGTCACAGTCCTTCAAAAGAATAAACTTTGTTTTCCTAAGTTTTTCAACTGAGATAGAGAAGAGAAAAAATATTGCATTTCTTCTTATATAACTATCTTTTTGCTAGTCAGTATCCTTAAATATCTATTTTAAGAAATCTTAATGAATTTAACTATTCTGTGGATTTTTCCTTTATATTAGTAGTAGGTTTGAAATTACATTTAAAAAGTTGCTAAATTTTCTTTTCCTATTACTTAGGAACCTCACTATCATATCCCAAGAGTGCCAACAACAGGAAGATTACAACAATATAACAAAATTATCACAGTGGTACTTTTTTGTGGTAACAAAAAACTAAAAATAAAATATTTGTCCATCAACTGAGGAATGCCTACTCAAATTCTGGCATATGAAAGTATTGGAATATTACTAAGCTAGCTTCATAGGAAACAATAAATATAAATAATTCAGAAAACTGTAAGTGACATGAACGCAAAATGAAGCAAGGAGAACTAGGTAAACAATATGCATGATTACTATGACAATATATAAAGAAAGAATAAAAAATGAGCACTGCATAATTATAATGACCAAGCTTGTCCTAGGAGAAGAGTTAATAAAAATATTCTTTCTTTGTTGAAGAGGTGGAGGAACATGGATATGAAATGTTGCATATTCTGTAAGACACAATGGATATGTGTCGGTTAATTTAGTTTAACTGCTCTTTTTTCATTTAAAATCTTACAAGTCAGGGTTTCTTGTGTAGAGAAGGGAAAATAACATATACAGAAGTGAATATCATGTAAAAACTAATAAAAAATAAGCTAATTGTTAGAATGCTAATTTTGTTCTTGAATTTTTGTTTTTGCTGTGTTGCTAGACCAATAGATAGGATATGTGGATCTGAATGTCTGTATATTGGTTCATCAGTGAAATAGGATATCATTTGAAAAACATTGCTTTATCAAAAGTTTTGTACTTTTCCAAAATGACATTACCAAAATTTACAGATTTTCCTTATTTGTTTTGTGTTACATTCTAGCAAGAACATGTCTGTGAAGGAAGAGCCTTTTTTTTTTAAAAGAAACTCTTACCTTCTGTCTTAGAACGTATCAATTTCAATTTCAAGTATCAATTTCAAGGTAGAAGACTATTAATGACTAGGGAAGTAGAATTAAATGACTCACCCAGGGTCACACAGCTAGCAAGTAGCTGTCACCAGATTTGAACCTACAATATCCTATCTACAGGCCTGGTTCTCTATCCATTGAGCTGCCTAGCTGCCCTTGAAGAAACAAGAAATTTTGTCTTTGTATTTCAGCACCCAATGCAAAATCTTGTTCTTTGTAATGGGGACTTAATAAGAGTTTATTGTATTATTGGTGCCGTAGATTCTGTTAATGGCCCTCAAAAGTGACAACAACTCCCCTCTTTCTCAATTATTCCCCAGGTTCCTTTAGTTTTACATTTGAAATAGTTCAAATTTGTTTTCTTTTCTCCACCATTACAACTTTTAGCCTTTTTGATACCTTCATAATCTCTAATTATCTATAAATACTCTCTAAATATGAGATATATGTGTCCTCAAGTAACTTATAGTCTACTAACCAATTCGTTGGTTGGAATCAGATCATTTGTATTCTAATCTCAGTTCTGCTGTTTAGTAGTTGTGTGACCTTTGTCAAGTTGCTTAACCTCATTAATGGTTTCATATTTTGTAAAATGAAGAAAGTAATACTTTCAATATATTTTTTAATGTCACTTTTGGAACACCAACAAAAATATTTCTCAAAGGGTTTTGTAACTATAAACTACTATTATTATGATCATTAACATGGCAAGGGGTTGAAATAATAATAATTACTTATTATTGTTATTAATATCTAGCATCTACATAGTGCTTTAGGGTTTAGAAAACACAAATATTTCATTTTATCTTCACAATAATCCTGGGAGGTAAGTATTATTGTTATCCCATTTCTACAGATGAGGAAAGTAAGGAAGATGAGTTTAAGTGACATGACCAGGATCATACAACTATTAGATATCTAAGAATGGATTTGAAACACATCTTTCTTTGTTTTTGTATTAGAAGTCTATTTTTTATTTTCCCCTTTTATTTGTATTTTAATTCAAATACATTTTATTTTCTCAATTACATGTAATAATTTTTAACATACACTTTCCAAAATTATAAGATCCAAACTGTTTTCTTCCCTCACCCTACTTAGAGATGGTAAGCAATTTGATCTGGGCCATAAATGTATTATCATGCAAAACACATTTCCATAGTGTTCATTGTGTTATAAGAGCACACTCATATAAAGCGAAAATCCCAAAATAAAACCACAAATACACTGATATAAAAGATAGTATGCTTTGATCCACATCCATCCAATGCTAACACATCTTTCTCTGGATATGGATAGCATTAACCATTATAAATCTTTCGGAATTGTCCCAGATCATTACATTGCTGAGAGTAGCCAAAATTTCACAGTTGATTATAGTACAATATTGCTGTAACTGAGTCCAATATTCTCTTTGAATCAGTTCTTTAGACTCCAGGTTCAGTCCTCTATCCACTGTAAAAAAAACAAAATCTTCATTCCAAGATATGGATTTCTCACTCCCCTATTCAAAAACTTTTAATGGCTCACTACTGTTTCTAGTTTAAAAATCACACATTTCTTATTCTACAGCTTATATTTCTAGCCTTCACATTCTTTTTATTCTGGTCAAATTGGATTACTAGCTATCTCCTAATCTTATTCTGTCCTTTCCCACTGCTGTGAATTATCACAGGCTGCCTCTTAACCCTGGAATGATTTCCTTCCTTTTCCTCAGTTAAAGTTGCCACTTTTTCCATGAAATCTACCCAGTTCATATCAGCTATCTTTTGACTTTGTTATATTCTTCTTTGCATCATATATAAGTATCTATGAGCACATTTTATTTCCTTTTTTTAGAGTTGAAGGTTTTCAAAGAAAGAGGCTGTTCCTTTTCATCTTTGCTCAGCACCTATCATAGTAACTTGTATAAAGTAGGTGCTCAATAGATGGTTTTCAAAATTGTATTCATTGAATTTAACCATGTTTTTTGGTTAAGTTGGTGAGAGTAGTCAAATTTGTTCATAAATTGACACAAGTATCTAAATTTAAATTTATGTCCCGCTAGCTATCACAACCATCCCACCATCCTCTTGCCAAATAAATGTCAGGAGACACTTTTGGAATCACCCCTTGCTACTGTCTGTAAGTTATGAGGCTCAGATTTTTTAAGGCATATAAAAACCAGGAGGCACTTGGTATGATGTGGGTGGGGTGGTGTTAAAGGGACATTTAAAGATAGTAAAAAAAAGTTGATAGTAAAACTAGTAGATTTTTAAAAATATGTGTACTGTCTAGATCTCTTCTCTCTTACATCTGTGAAATTGATTTTTTAAAAACCAATCAGAGGCAGGTAGGTGTTCTGATAGGTAGAGCAGTGGACCCTGAATCAGGATGACCCAAATTCTAATACAGCTTCAGGAATTTACTAGCTATGTGACTCCTAAGTCCCTTAACTTGTCTACGTCAGTTTCCTCATCTGTAAAATGAGAAAAATAATCATACCCACCCCTCAGGGTTCTTGTAGAGATCAGATGAGATAACATGAGTTAAGGTCTACATTAACTCTACTATTATTATTATGTCATAAAAATGATACAAAGAGAAAAGAAACAATAGTATGCTTGCTTTCAAATAGTCACTGTCTTAAATTCCATGTAAGTTCATTATGGTATGAGAGATTAACAGAATTCTAGTCAAATTTCTTGTCTTTGCTGAACAATTTCAGTTTTAGCCACTAATAATAGACAGAAATTAGGCTATATTTAATCAGTTCAATTAACTAAGCTTACCATGAGAACCTACTCTATGTATGACTATGTAGATGATTCAGAGATAAATAAAAATATAGTCCTTACTTTTAAGAAATTTGCCATTCTATAGGTGTTTTAAAGTGCATCTGTGCAGGTAATAGTACCCCATTAGAAATTCTGCTTTATACTCTGATTTCCTAGAGCAATTAAGGCTGTTTATGTCTAGGCTTTTTTTTCATATCTTTCTCAAATATCACTCATCTTCAATATACTCTTGCAAGACTTAGGATGGAGACATCAATGCAAAAAATTCTTTTTATGATTAATTAGCTTGTATATTTCTTATAGACAATCTAAAAGATATCTTTTAAATGTTTTTCTCTTTTTTAAAAATCTTTTGTCCCATTTGTCCTTTTCATATTTTGTTATACTTTTTCCACAGTAAAAATGTATTTTAGCTGCCTTATATATCCTCAAATTTTTAATAACCAAGTACTATAAAATCTGTTTAGAGATATTTAAGACATCTAAAGAGAATTAGAGAAGATTGTTTCCATCTTTATGTTTGCTTAAGTAGACAATCAAGTGGGAGAATTCCATTTATATGTAGGATGCTTAAGAGAAAAAAAAATCATAGGGATCAACTCTTACATATACCTTGCTAGAATTAGGCATTAAGTCAGTCAGTCAGTCAATAAATATTTATTAAGAAACCACTATATACCATGCACTGTGCTAAGTACTGGATTTTTTTTTTGTGTGTGTGTGATAGAATTCCAATTTTATTCTGTGATTAAATTTCAATTGCCAAGGTGAATATTTTTTCTAAATAAAGTATAAATTCTATGATAGAGGGGGCAGCCAAGTGGCTCAATGGATTGAGAATGAGGTCTAGAGACAGAATATCCTAGGTTAAAATTTGGCCTCAGATATTTCCGAGCTGTGTGACCCTAGACAAGTCACTTAACTCCCATTGCCTAGCACTTACTGTTCTTCTGCCTTAGAACCAAGATGGAAGGTAAGGGTTCTTAAAAAAATTCTAGGAGAGAGAAGTTTTAGGGAGGGAGGGAAAGAAGTAATATTCTATCAAATATATACCCAATTTTAGCTCCATTACAATAGAAGTCAGTAGACATTCTATAGATAATCACTTTATGGAATGAAATTTTTATTTCATATTTACCTTTAAACATTTCATATCATATAATATTTAGTAAGTTTTCATGAAATATGTATGGGTAAGAGAATTATAGAGATTTGTGATGATAGTGAGTCATATAGATCTTAGGACTACTAGGGGAGGGTGCAGTCCAGTTTTGAAAAAATAGAATTACATAAATTCAATTTTGATCAAGAAAAAAGTCAGTTTGATGGGCTACCCAGTTGGTTACATGAGACTTAAATTAATATTCAATTACTCCAAGTATTATATTTTATAAAGTTTATTAATAATCCCTTGAATAAGAAAAAATACAATGACCAAAGTAAAGGCCTGAGTAAAGGTAGGTGAGAAAAATTTTCCTGCCTGGCACTCACCCAACCTCTACCAGCATCATTCCTGTGAAAAGAGCATGAGGGCAGAGCTATACTAAAATATATATCCTCCTTACATTAGTACATATTGTGAATAGGAACATGGGAAACTGGGATTTAGAATCCTGGGGAGCAAATTCTAATTATACAATCCCCTTGTGATTCCACTGGGAAATGAGCATGAAAAAATCTCTCAGATTTATATGCCTAGTTTCCCCAATGAATCAGGACACATAACCAACTTGTATCTCTAAATATTTTTAACTAGAGGTACTTAAAATATTGCACTTTCTAAGGGGGAAATTACAATAATTTGGGGATAATAGGGAAATAGAAGAGAAATAGAACAAAACCAATGTTAGGTTCATTTACAAAAAGCCAATAAAGGGGAAGTCCCCTTTAACATAAGACTTTATATTCAAAATAAATGTGTTCAACCCCCTACAGTTCAATTCACTACATATCAAAATTCATTCTGTATCTTGTGGTGCAGTGTGTGGTTTTTACAGGCATTCCCCATGGCACCTTCTCCCAACAGTTCATTTTCTTGATTCAGGGAGGTAGCAAGTTTCTTACTCTAAAATTACTCTCAAATAAGAAAAAAATTTATAAATCTAGAATTCTATGACAATAATATAAGTCCCCAGCACCCTGAGAAGGATGGTAAATAAAACACAGATCACCCAGGATACATGACTGAGTTATGAGGTATATGAATCAATTGTCAAAAGAAAATAAAAAACATAAAAAAACAAAGAAAAAAGAAAAAAGAACTTCTGAATGAAACATAAAATATCAAAGTCTCATGTATAAAAATTCTAAGTAAGGAAGAATAAGTAGCAGCAATTTTAGACTTATCCAATCAGCAACCAGGACTACAGAAAATTGCCATATACTATGAAACAGAGAGAAAAGGGATTAGATTTTGAAGTAGAAGGGAAATAGCATTCCCTTATCTGAGTTTACCTTTGCTCTCAGGGATAGGGGGGTCAAAATGGCAGCCAAATTGAGGTACTTGGTAGAGGTCTGGATCTGGCACAAGGGAATCCTGTGTCTAACTTTGCAAATAGCTGCTTCCTCAAACACCAAAATAAGTTCAAGTCCCATGTCTTGGCACAGAATCTCATCAATCCCACCAGGATTGGTTGGTCTCCTTAACCTTGTCCTCCTTGGTACTGTAAAGATTAAAATTTAGGGGAGACTGAGGCATCTGAGGCAGGTAGAATTAGTTTCTCTCTGCAAGGAGTATTATGTTTTTTAGAGGGTTATTGAAGATTAAGAATTAAAGAAAAGACAGGATAAGAACCATGTGCCTAGGTCAGAGTGGCCTAGACAAGATAATCTCACATCATGGAAGAGATGCCTCTGCTCCAAAATGGAAGTCAAAAAGAGACCCACAAAAGCCTTTGCAATCAGCTTAAATCTCTTCTCGATCTTGCCCACCTCAGAATTCCATGAGATTACAAAGCATCTTGGGGAAGTGGAGCAAGGGCTTGTGGGGATTGAAGTCCAGAGTTGAGTCTATTTTTTACAGTACTATGCAGTGACTCTTTTGTGATCCCTTCTCCTAGCATCAGACACAATCATTAATGAAAGTCTCATAATATTTAACAATCAGTGGTAGGTTTCCATAGTCTAAAGCTTTGGGGTATACATTGACATTAGGGCTAATGGACATTTTAAACTTATCCTAGGGCAAAATAAAAAAAATATTATACTGGTAATATGTGCTTCAAGTACAAAAAATGGGAGAAAAAAAGAAAACTCAAATACTCTATTGCACATACAAGGAAAAACACTAATAAAATTGAAAATATATATTTCACAATCAGTGACACTGTGTTAGCCAAGGAGAGGCACACTATAAAGGTTTCTCATCCAAAAATGAGATCCATTTCCCTTTTAACTTAGCCATGATCCACAGTGTTGGTGTATTTAATTTTCACCAAGTTACAGCTTTTAAAAACAATAGTACAGCAGTTAATGCACATTTAAAGAAAGTACCAAAATCATAATAGCCCATTTAATGACCATAGCAAGCAAACCTGCTATCATTAGGATTCACATGAGTCTATAGCCACTTGCCATGTGACATTAAAAAAAAAACTATTAAGCTCATAGATACTTGTCACAAGTTCTCCAGATCTAGCCAATCTGTCAACTTTGGCTGAGATATTTCTAACAGTCTATTACTACCATCATTCAAAAATGTGGCAGGTGAAACCAAAGGGAAAAATAAACCAACCAACAAACAAACATCTGTACTGCTAATCAAAACATTTTGGGTCTAAAATGTCACCAAGAATCTAGATATTTCTGCTGGAAGGGTAGAGTAAGATGAAGAGTTACAAGTATAAAAACCATCCAGGAGCTATTAGGCTCCATGGGAAATTTCTCCTTCCGGGAGCCATTCAGGGGTTACAAAGCCCTCTAGAAAAATCCTTTTCACCTCCTGAATGAGATTATAACCCATCATGGGGTAACCAAGCTGCTTGGGAACTTCCCTCCTCTGGTATGAGACTGTAACAGCCATAAAAAGCATGTCTTTATACGTCCCATCCATTGCAACATGGAGTCAAGGACTAAAATGGTGAAAATCAATTCTGATGTCTCATTCATTACATTTTTCTAAATTCTGAGGTGAGGAATACAATAGCGCTATTGCACTTCACTTCAGCTACTAAATGGAGACCTTACCCCTTATTATACACAAATCAACGATAGGCAAATGATCAGTCAGAGACAGTGGTGCTACTAGATATCTGAAATCACTTCTGAAGACCACTTAAAATCACACGAGATATTTAGCCCATTAAAATCTCCAAAGGTTGAATACAGGTTGTAACCAGTTTGATGGAATCCATTTATCATCATCTATGTGACAATTAACAAAGGAAAAAAGGAACAAAAAGGCTCTTAAGGCAACATGTGACCTGGATGGATCTTTTAACAAACCCAGCATCCATACCTAGGTTTTTTGCCAGAGGACCTAGGGTTTTGCCAGAGAAAAAGGTTAGTCCAAGTGGTTTATGGACTTTTACAATGGTATTTTCTGTAGTTCAGTCATAGGGGGAAGGTACAAATAAAGGCAATATAACAGAACATATAGGCAATGGCCAAAACGCAGTAGCTGAAAATGACATAGTGTAGCAGAATAGATTAGATTAGATTAATATGTGAACTTAAAAACAAAATTAAAACTTAAAATAATCAGCAAATACAATATATGTGGCAGGATGTTAGCAATCAATTCAAGAGTCCTTTTCTCCAATTCTGATAGCTGTGTGGACTTCTTCACTACTTGGAGGGAAACAAATAGAAACAGTTAATATCAATAAGGCAATGGAGTCTGGAAAGACTTAAAATTCACTTCCAGACTCATTTAGGTTCCTTCCCCTCATTAGTATCATCATCCATCTAGATTCCTTCGGTCACACTTCTGGGGTTCCCCATACCTGCACTGATCATAGTGTGGATGAACCCCATATTGGATGTGTTATAGAGACTGGGCAGGTTAAAATGGCAAGGGGGTGTAGGGAGATGAATCTCTCCTCTGAATCTCTAGATTACTCAAGTTAGCAACTGCAGGGTATCCTCTCAATACAAGAACCCCCAGGAACAGCAGGAAGAAAAAACACCCCAAAACTTTGAGTTGTGCGAGTTCGGTAAGGCTCTCCAGGAACAGGAGCTGTTTGAGATAAGCAGGAAACTGGGCCATGTTTGCAATTCTACTTCCTGTCTGTAGGTGGTGCTAGCCTAATATGTACTGTCTAGGAGCAAAGTTAAGAGGTTTGGAAGTGTATTCTTCCTTCCCCTCCCCTCCCCTCTACAGGGAAAAATGCCAGGGGGCATGAGCAGAGGAGTTAAGAGAGTGGAAGCATCCCCTTAGGTAAAAAGCCCTGAGGAAGCTAATTTATTACCTAAGAGAAACACCTGGGCTTCTAAGGCAACAGCAAGCACTCAGCTGTCAGTAATATAATGGAAAGAGGGAATTTGTACTTTACCAGCCACACAGAAAACAGCTTTCAAGGACCCCCAGCCAGTGACTGGTCAAAGATGGGAGGCAGCAGCAGCAGCAGCAGTGGCAGGAAAGAAATGGGGTATTCTCAAAATAACCTACCCCCCATCTTTACTGAAAGGTTATCTTAAAGGAAAAATCAAGAATTCTATCTGTGGCTCACCAAAAATGTAAGATTTAAATTAATATCCAATTACTCCAAGTATTATATTTTATAAAGTTTATTAGTAATCACTTGAAGTAGAAAAAATAAAAGAATAAAAATAAAATCCTAAATAAAGCCATATGAGAAAAATTCTCCTGCCTGGCACTCACCCAATCTCCACCAGCCACATTCCCACAAAAAGAGTTCAAGGGAGGAGCTACACTCAAAATAAATCCACCCTAAGTTAGCAGGTAATGTGAGAAGGAACATGGGAAGTTGCGATTTAGAGTCTTGGGGAGCAATTCTAATTATACAGTTATTAGGTAGGGCAGTGATGGTGAACCTCTGGCACAGGTGCCATAGATGACACACCAAGCCCTCTCTGTGGGCTTGTGGCTTCCCTCTCCCCCTTCCATCCCCCCACCCCACACCAGAGGTTTTTTTTATTCTAGGAAGGCAGAGGGATTCAGGCAGAGCTGCTTCCCTCCCTATCTCCACTGTGCCTGATGACATTTTTTTCACATCACCCACCCCTCTGTCTAACAGCCCAAAAGGAGTACATGGAGGTAAGGTGTAAGGCTCATAGGTAGCAGAGTAGGATTGGAGTGGAATTCTGGGGCTACTCCCCAGCCCCTCTCAATACTCACTGAGGACATACCTCACTTCACTTGCCCCTCTGCTCAGTAGCCCAATGTGAGCACTTTCTCCCTCTCCTGTGTGGAGTAAAGGGGAAAAGAGGGGTGTGCCTGACACTCAGTGGTGGATAGGGGCATGTCACTAGGTCTCTGGGTGTGGTGGGCATGATACTTGGTCTGGAGGGTGAGGTAGGGATCGGCACAGCAATCCATCACTGGGCTGTGAGTATTAGATCATTGATTGCAAATTTTTGCTGAGATTTTGGAGTAAACTCAGACTGAATAATCCCAGAGTTTTAGTCAAACCCAGCTAAGGTTCAATACATTTGATTAAATTCAATACAGCAAATATTTACTAAGCACCTACTGTATATAAAGTACTATTCTTGGTGCTGGGATGCATACACATAAGGAAATAAAAGTTAATTTACTGAGGAACAATGCATTAAAAACTGGGGAGAAACCAGAAAGACTTAATGGAGGAAGTGGTACCTGCACTGAATTTTGGAGGAAATTTAGGATTCTGAAGAGTGGAATTGAAACTATTCTGCATTCCAATTATGGATGAATGCTTCTGTGACTCCTGAGAAAGGAAGCTTAAAAGCAGAATTTTGAGAAGAGCTGGTAGTCACTCTAGTTTGGTTAAAACATAACATGCAGGAATGGGAACAGTGTGAAATAAGGCTGGATAGTGAGTGAGCTTAGAGACAGAATGTGGAATGTTTTCAATGGAGGACTGAAGAGTTTCCATTTTACTTTAGAGATAATATGACCTCTTTGAATTTGCATGTGGTTTGGTTTTTTTTTAATTTGTTTTTAACAAGTAAGTTACTTGATCTTGAAGTATTTTGTCAGTTGTGTGGAGGATGGGTCAGTCATAAGAGGAGAGAGTAACAGCCAAAAGATCAGTTGAGAGGCTATGACAATAGAGATAATGAAAGCCTAGGTTAATGGTGGGCATGTGAATGTAGAGAAGGGACAAATGTAATAGATGATTGGGAGATAGAATTAATAGGCTTTAACTAATAATTGACTGGATAGGAGGGAAGAATGGAAAAGAGGAAAAAGCCTAGAATGACTTAAGTTATCAAGTGTCTTGAACAAGAGGACTCAATTCCCTCCTGTGACAACTTTGGTAGAAGGGTGAATTGTGGGAGCATAATCCACAATTGAGATCCAATCCTATTCCTTTGTTAGACTGGCCCTCCTAATTGAAGAAAAATATTAACTAATAAGAGTTTTAGTGACAATTTTAATTGTGTCTGACCATGGCATCCATTGACCAAACAAGTTGCATTAATCTAATTTCCTCAGCTCTAAATCCCTTTCTTTGCTTAGACTATGAAAAAGTAAATACTAAAGCTTGAATTTGTCAAAATATAAGTAAATATACCTTAATTCATTTTTGTTCAATAATTGAGAACTGGAGGCCAACTAGATCTAATCTGTAAAGCAAAAGTAGTGAATTTTTAAAAGAAAGACAAAAAATGAGAATAATAACAAAAATTTTTGCCTCTATTTCTAAATCCAAAATCACTTAGAGGAAAAATCAACATGTGTACAAACTATTATACAGTTCCTTTGGTAATTATTATAAAATTACATAATAAACTTATAGATGTGTTTAGGACCAAAAAATGTGCACCCAAAAGTATGAAAGGAAATAGTAACAGATAATAGCAGACATTTTTACAAGACTTAAGCAGTTCAGGAAAGTCTGGAAAGTGGCCAACAAAACTAGTGAATTCAAACAATTGCCTTCTCTAAGAAAACCTACTGTACTCCAGGAAATTACTTAAAGTTTCAATTCAGTCCTGCAGAAAGTTTCACAATCCAGAATTGGAGATCAGATGGGGTAACACTTAGCAAAATATGGCTTAATCATAGATAGCCAACATATTCTCAGGGAGGAAACAAGGTCATGCATGAATAAGTAGGTGGAATTCTTTTCTAATATCACCACCAGCACAGAAAATGTGATGTAGTGGATCTTATTGGATAAAAGCTATTAGCTTTAGGATTCCAGAGGCTTAGCCACACTTGAAAATCTACCCTAATGAAATGAAAATCAACTAAAAAGGATGACGTAAAGGTCACTGAAAAAAGGCATTGTATTGAAGCTTAAATTAAACTTTTTATTGGCATGCCTAAGAATCAGTATTTGTACCTCTAGGATTTTATTGTATTCTTTTTTCATTTATTTATTCCTTCAGGGATTCTTTATTGTGATAAATGGACAAAAATACTTATAGTTTCAGTATTCAAAGTAACACATGCCTCTACAGCATCTATATATTGAGAACTGGGAATAATGAGCCATGGTGTAGTTTAGATAGCAAAGGACAAAAATTTCCCCAAAAGAAGTATTTGTTCTTAATACTGTTTTGTATTATATTCCCCCTCCCCCTAGGATGCTCTAACTCCATCCATTTTCTGATTGCAAGTATTTCAATTTTATAATTCCTTTTGATGTCAAGAGAGTTTTTGAATGGATAGAGGGTAGGGAAAGTGTAACTATTCCAAATCCTACCTCTGAATGTACATCTTTTTTGCTTTTTTCTCCCTCTGAAAATTCTTATCCTTTTTGTCCTGGGGGCTGGCCTAATGAGTCTTAATACAGAACAAAGGCCACCTGTGTAGGGCGGTGTTAACATGTGTATAATATGTCTAGCCTTTCCTGCTGTTTTAGCTACTTTCATGTCTAATCTATGTTTCATTGTATATGCTTTTTACCTGTTCTTGAAAACATATACAACTTTCTTCCAAATATTTGTTTTCAGGTACAACAAAACCTTTCATTTTAAAATCATAGTTGACCTGTTTGTTAATCAACAGCTTTAATGCATCTTAAAAAAATCAGTGTGTTCTGCTTTGATGGAGTAACTGAACACAATAA
Source organism: Monodelphis domestica (assembly GCF_027887165.1). NCBI lineage: Eukaryota > Metazoa > Chordata > Mammalia > Didelphimorphia > Didelphidae > Monodelphis > Monodelphis domestica. Next base: position 143,179,328 of record NC_077227.1, on the reverse strand, counting down.
TGTGAAAATTGAGTTTAAAATGTGTCCTTTGCTTGGATAAATTTCTCAGCATATGAGTTTTTTTATGTTATGAGTTTTCTTCTTTTGTTCTTTGAAACACATCCAATATAAACCTTTTTCTTAGGCTCATATAATTGGAAAAGACCGGAAGGATCATCTAATCCAGCTCCTCATGCTTGTGGATGAGACTCAGTGAGGGGATATGATTGCTCCAGCTCTAACAGGCAATAAGAACCTGTTCCAAGATTCCAACCCAGGGTCTTTTGACTCCAAATCTGAGCCTTTTCCACTGTCCTACTCTTTGCCTCCATCTCGGTGAATTGTTTAGAATTCACTGAAGAAAATCCTTAGTGACCCAATTGGCTTCTCACTCAGCACTGTGGCAACGCATGGAGTATGTCACCCTTAGTCTCATGTGGAATTGAAGCAAATTGTTAGAGGTTAGCCTACATTCAATTCTGGATTAGTCATTTAAATATAGGAAGCAGTTTTAGAAAGTTAAAAGAAAATTAAGAAGGTATGGATATTTGAAATTCACAAATAATCTCTAAGTTTCGTTGTAGTCAATATTGTTAACTTCACAACAAAATCTTTTCTTGGGCCAGGCATAAGCAGCAGAAGAATGAGCCTTTTAGTTTTATGTCTTTTTATCTCTGCTGCTCTAAATCAATGATCCCTTTTTATTTTCTTTCTGCTTTAGAACTAGAGTCATGAATCCTGAAGTCTTAGCAGCTGAAATGAATGTTATCTGAGAAGGGTCTTGAACTTAAAGATCTCATTTTTGAGGGAGAGGAGGTTAGCTTAGTTATGTTTGAATTTGACCTTGAGGGCAGTATGAAAAAAACTCATCTATTTGCTTTTGAATAGAACCTTTTTTGGACAGTGATGGAATTAAAATGGATGTTAAGGGGGATGATTTTGCATACTTCTCAGATTGTCAGTGTTTGTACAGTTAATAACTAAGGTACTCAAATAGTTCTTTAAATTAATGCTGTCTGGAATATACAAGGCATTTATTTGCATTTTTCCTATCAAATTTTCACATAGAATTATAATAGAAACATAAAAATAAAATAGAAATTCTAAAATGTGAACCAAACTATTGTAGGGGGTCTCAGAAGGTCAGGGTTTTTGTCTCCTTTTTTTTGCTACCTTGAAAATGGCTCTCCTCTTATCTTTAAGCCACTTATATTTTCAGAAGTGAAAAGCATATACTATATGATTTCTGGAGTCCTTGAAGGAAGCAATTATAAAACTTCTTGAAAAATAAAAATTATAAATTCTTATAAAAATTTCCTAGTATTAATTAGTTACCAAGACTCTGAAATTTCCTCTGTGAAACTAGAAAAAAGCAAAAAACTATTAAATTATCAGGAAACCACTCTTTAATTATAGAAATCAGTGCTTTCCTCTAGGCCTATACAGAGACCTGCTCACTACACACCCATGCAGAGTGCTACACACCCAGAGTGCTGAGACTATGGTTGCTCTTGTCACTGACCCCTGGGAGTGCCACTGTGCTAGATGACAGCTCGGAAGAACCATGAAAATAGGGAAACCAAGGGACAGGGCAAAAATGATTGATTGACACTACCATGGCTACAAGGAAATGAGAGTGCTCAAACTACACTGACAGGCTTGGGAAAGAAACAATAGCCAGAGGCTAGGGTACAAGGGAATAGACTACTTACTATGGATACTAAAAAGGGTGGTCCCTGCACAGGTGTGGGTCTTCTTGGAAAGGGTCTCTGATATAATAGGAAAAACTATTAGGATAAAAGTATATTTTAGTATTTGCTTAGGTCTGCCATCTCCACCTAAACACGTATTATCATTTATTTTAAGGTGTATTGTTCAGTCTGAGACTAGCTAAATCTGAAACTTCCCTCAGGGTAAAATCTCAAGGGAATTGGAATGAACTTGGGGTCTCCAGATTACAAGCTAACCCTAAAACTTGAGGTTCTCTTGGATTCCACATTGATACCCACTATGTGCTAAGTACTATATAAGATATTGGTGATACATGGAAGACAGTATGGGAGAGATTAGGTTTGGATCAACATCTCACACCCTACACCAAGATAAACTCAGAATGGGTGAATGACCTGAATATAAAGAAGGAAACTATAAGTAAATCAGGTGAACACAGAATAGTATACATGTCAGATCTTTGGGAAAGGAAAGACTTCAAGATCAAGCAAAAGTTAGAAAAAATCACTAAATGCAAAATAAATAATTTTGGTTACTTTAAATTAAATATATTTTGTACAAACAAAACCAATGCGACCAAAATTAGAAGGGAAGCAACAAACTGGGAAAAATTTTCATAACAAAAACCTTTGACAAAGGTCTAATTACTCAAATTTATAAAGAGTTAAATCAATTTTACAAAAAAAATCAAGCCATTGGCCAATTAATAAATGGGCAAGGGACATGGATAGGCAATTTTCAGATAAAGAAATCAAAACTATTAATAAGCACATGAAAAAGTGTTCTAAATCTCTTATAATCAGAAAAATGCAAATCAAAACAACTCTGAGGTATCACAACTGTAAGGTAGTTTAGGGTTGTGACCTAATCTAAATTTGATTTTTGGTCACCAGGGGATATCTCAAATAAAATAACCAAGGGAATTTGGAAATATATGGTGGTTTAATCAATATATAGGGAAGAAATCAAGGAGAAGAGAGAGTGAAAAGTATGGGATTTCTTGGGAAGAAATCAAGGAGAAGAAAGACGGAAAGGTATAGGATTTCTCCCACCTGGCCTGTGCCAGGTGAGTTCAAAGTCCTCTGCCACAAGGTCCTTGAAGATTAGAGGCTTTCTCTAAGAGGATAGTGTTTGTAAAGTAAAGGAGAGAAAAATCATTCTAAACTCTGAGAGATCTCAGAGAAGAGTCTTACCAAACTAGGTTACTAGGCTTCCTCCAGTATGGTATTAAGGAAAACTCACCACTAAACCCAGACAATAGCAGCCACTGTGCCAAGATGCCAACACACTCAGCAAGCTGACTCCAGCCACCTCTCCACCATCAAAGATGCCAGAGAGAGGAAGTGATGTGAAATATATAGATGGTTTTATATCACTTTCCTGTGTCTCACATGTACCAATGATATCTTAGGCTTGACTTAGGACAGCCCAGTCAGTTGTTTCTGATTTGTCATTTTGCTAGCACATGTCTGTCATAGGTCATCCTCCTAAATATTTAATCCTTAAGTATGGGTGTAGACATTCCTGATTTTGTTAGACTAAGTAGGGTGGAGTAATCTAAAGTTCATACCTCACACCTAGCAGATTGGCTAACATGACAGCAAAGGAAAGTAATGAATGCTGGAGGGGATGTGGCCAAGTTGGGATATTAATGCAATACTGGTGGAGTTGTGAATTGATCCAACCATTCTGGAGGGCAATTTGGAATTATGCCCAAAGGATGCTAAAAAACTGTCTTCCCTTTGAACCAACCATAGCTCTGCTGGGTTTATACCCCAAAGAGATAATAAGAAAAAGACCTGTTCAAGAATATTCATAGCTGCGCTCTTTGTGGTATCAAAAATTTGGAAAATGAGGGGATACCCTTCAATTGGGGAATGGCTCAACAAATTGTGGTATATGTTGGTGATAGAATACTATTGTGCTTAAAGGAATAATAGAGTGGAGGAATTCCATGGAGACTGGAACAACCTCCAGGAATTGATGCAGAGTGAGAGGAGCAGAACCAGGAGAACATTATACACAGAGACTGATACACTGTGGTACAATCAATGTAATGTATTTCTCCATTAGTGGCAATGCAGTGATCCTGAACAACCCAGAGGGATCCACAAGAAAGAATGCTATCTACATCCAGAGGAAGAGCTGTGGGAGCAGAAACACCAAAGAAAAACAACTTCTTGGTTACATGGGTTAAGGGAGATATGATTGTGGATGTAGACTCTAAATCAGTGGTTTTCAACCTTTCTAATGCCATGACTCCACAATACAGTTCCTCATGTTGCAGTGACCCCAACCAAAAAATTATTTTGGTGGCTACTTCAAAACTAATTTTGCTACAGTTTTGATTTGGAATGTAAATACCTGATATGCATTATGTATTCTCATCGCTACAAATTGAGAGGTTGATAACCGTTGCTCTAAATGACCATCCTACTGCAAACATCAGCAACATGGAAATAGGTTCTGATCAAGGACACATGTAAAATGCAGTATAATTGCGAGTCTGCTATGAGAAGGGGTGGGGGAGGGGAGAGAGGGAAAGAAATATGATTCTTGTAACCCAAGGAATAATGTTCTGAATTGACTAAATAAAATTTTCAAAAAAAAAAAAGGAAGGAAGGAAGGAAGGAAGGAAGGAAGGAAGAAAAGACAGAGGATGGGCCTTATAAGAAAAAGAGGACTGTATTAAGTGTCAGAAAACTTTAGTTGTCTCTTAGATCTACCATAAACTTAATGTAAGATGTTATGCAAGTTGCTTAACATCAAAGGTCCTCAGTTTCCAAATTTGTTGATAATGAAATTGAATTTAAAATCTCTTAAAAAAGATATCACTGATACAAATTCAAAAGCAAAACAGTCCCTGTCTTAAATGAATATATCTTCAATTATAGGGCTACAAAAATATTCACAGAAAAGTAAATACTCATGAGATGTGTACAAAATAAAAGCATAGGGTGGTATGGATAGCAAAGATCATTAAAGGTCCCTTGAAATAGATAATACTTGAGTTGAGCTTTGGTGGAGACCAAGAAGAGGAAGTGGGGAGAATTGTAGGTATCAGGGGACATCTGACACAATAAATGCAAAGTTGTATAAAGGGAACAAAACAGTAAGCTAATTTGGCTGGAGCCATGAGAATAGAGGGCATGAAAAGGATCAATGTCTTGTAGGCTGGAAAATAGACTTTGCTAAGATCTTTAAATGCCAGAGTGGTTCATATTTTATTCTTGAAGTCTATCAGACTCTGCTAAAGTTTATTGAGCAAGGGATTGACATGGACATACATAATCAAATCTATGGATTATCAAAATCAGCAGTTCTGTGGAAGATGGATTGGAGAGAGGAGAAAATAGAAGCAGAAAACGCAAAAGGGGGCTCTCTTCTAATAGTCAGGTTACCAACTGGTAATAGAGACCAGAACTAAAGTAGCTGTGGTATAAATGACCAATGTGAGATAATTTTGAGGAGAATGAACAAAGTTGATATGGAGAACGAGGAATATTCAGGAGTTAAGGATGGCTCAGAGATTTTAAACCTTGGTTAATTTGAATGAAGTAGATCAGCAAACATTTTTCCTCTTAAATCAGCATTCCACAAATACTTTAGAGTATATTAAAATTTTTCTGATGTTTTCTTTTTGCTCTCTAGCAAAACTCTATGTTTAGGTAAGATGGAATTAGCCTTATGTTTCTGCTTATCTTTCCATGATAAAGTAGACAGCAGGTTCATTTCTTTTGTTGACTTTGCAATGGCCCTAATAGCATCAGAGAGTTTTTGTTCCCTTGCTTTTGAATGAACTGTTTGTATTAAGGCTCCTGTGTTCTATCCTTCTAACAACAGAATAGAACTGTATACATACTCACTTATGCTCAGCTGAGCCAGCTTAGCTCTATTTCAACCATTTGTTGAGTCTTCCTGAACACGCTAAATTGAATGCCCTATGTAAGTAGGCTCAGTTACTGCTATTTATAAGCAAATGCCTTTGAAATTATAGCAAAATTTCCACTGACCAAGTGGATTAGTACTGATGGTGGTGTAAATTCATGAGGGAAACCAAGAAAGGGTTGGTTTACCTTAGTTTAGCTAAGCAGTAAAAGGTCAGAATACAAAACAACGAGCTTATCAAAGAAAAGATAATCCATAGAGTGCTCATTTTTGTTCAATTTAATTTTTAAATAAGAGAAAGAGGTATTTATGTGGATGACTCTTTTGGTAAATTAACATGTTATATGTGTTGAATGTAAATCAAGGCAACACTATGATCTCACTATTCTTTCAGGCTGTTTGGGCAAGACTGATTTAAATATCCAGTGGTTTCCCCATTAGAAATTCCTTACTCAACATTGAAGGCTTTCCATAATTTTACCCTATCTTCCCTATTCTCCTTTATTTCCTAGCATTCCTTATACAACCCAGACAACTCAGTCTCCTCACTGTGCCTTGACTACACTAATTTTCTTCTTAATATGTTAAACCTTTCTTTACTTATGATATCCTGCCTGTCCCAAAGTATTATTTTCCCTTCCCAATATCTTTTTTAATCCTTCAAAGTCCAGCGAAAGATCTCTCTCCTCTGGTAGGCCTAATTCTTCTAGCCCATATTTTTTGTCTCCTTTTCCCGTGAAATTCTGTTAACTAGGATTAGTATCTCACAATCACAATTATATCAAAAAGTCTTTATTGCATATCTTCTTTGTTCAAGGTACTATACTGGGCTTTCTATCAAACTATACTGTCTTGAGTTTTTAATTACCCATTTATGATTGGAAGTCTGACCTGGTCAAATAGAATCTAAGATGCTGGAGGACTATTAATTAATTTTATTTTGCAACTCCTTTCCTCTGATGTGCCTCTCAGAGTGCTATGCATATAAATACTAGCTGAATAATAACAACACTATTAATATTACTAATATTAATAACAATAATAAGAACTAGTATTTTATAGCTTTTTGATGATAGATTCTTATCTTTAGATTTGGTCATGTTTTTAGCAGGATGATAAATGAGATATGATTTCTTAGCAGCCCTTTAATCCCTTGAACTTTATGATTTGTGTAATCCTTTTGAGATAAAATAAAACTTTTGTGATCTTGTTTCTGGGTATTTGGGGATTAAATACAGAAAGGATTCAAAGTTGTCATCTGCTATCCACTGCTCATAATAAAATAAGGGAGGTTTTCTGCCTTCTTAAATAATAGACTTCTACCAAGCTAATATTATCAGATTTATATCTGAATTAAAAGCAAGGTAAAAAAAAAGTAATGTAGTTCAGTTATGATGTTTGAAAAGCAGAATTTCCTGTAATTTGCATTTAGGGCTCAGCATTTAGTTTTTCAAGGCTATACGAAGAAAAAAAGAAATTGCTGGATGAATGACAAATTACAAAATATTGGAAGATTATGCTTATTATTTTATTATAGTTTTAAGCCAGTATTTTCTATCTGGATTATAAAGTATTACCAAAAATATCAATAGCATTATTTGTTTGTATTAATTAGATCAATTTCCAGTAAAGTTGTCCTATAGTGCCTTATTGTATTTATTCCTTTTTGTTATACCTTCAGAGTATTTTTGATATGCACTCTGAAGATCATGCTAAATTTTGAAGTTCATCCTTCCATAATCCTCCCAGAAAAGAACTGCTTGACTATAAAAGGAATAATTATAATAATTATTGCCTTTCCATATAGTTTTTTCCCTGAGGACATAAGACTATTCCTATGATAATTATTATAATAATACCTTAAAAGTTTACAAGGCAACCAATCAATAAGTGCTATAAATACAAAAAGAAGCAAAAAAGAGTTGCTACTCTCAAGTAGCTTTCAATGTAATGGAGGAGAAAGTATGCATACAAATATATGCAAAGCAAGCTATATATACAAGATAACTCAGAAAAAAATTCACAGAAGGAAATTTCTAGAATTAAGAGGAACTGGGGGGAAAACTTCCTATAAAAGATGAATTTTTGTAAATACTTAAAGGAAGCTAGAGAGGTCAATAGAAATTTACAAATATTACATTATTTTACCCTCATGACCATCCTGGGAAGTGTGTTATTATTATTATTACCATTTTATAGATGAGTAAACTGAGGCAAACAGAAGTTGTGACTTAGGGTCACACAGTTAGTTTTATGTCTAAAGCAGTATTTAAACTCTGGTCTTCCTGACTCCAGGACTAGCATTTATACCACTTAGCTGCCTTTTATCCCTACTTGTGTCCTTGTGGAATTATAACCATATAGTATACCTGTAGCAAGGAGAAACTCACATCCATCTACAGATTCCATTTGTTTAGAAAATACTTTCTCTTCTCTACCTCAAAAGGTAATTATACTAATTATCATCTTATAAGACTCCAGAGTAATTGTATGAAATAGGGGATTTCCAAAATCTGATGCTTTTTTAATATCTCCAAAGTCTTGAGTTCAAGAAGAGCTCAATGTCTGTAGCAGGTGTGAAAGTTCCTACATGCGTAATTCTTTGTTGGCACAGAATTGAAAATTGCTGACCTTTTCCTCCTTTGGTAAAGATGCCAAGGAATTCAGAGTTTTTAGAACAGAAGAACAAAGCCATGCTTGTTCTTATCAAATCTTTTTGTTGAAATGTGCCACGGCCCTTTTGATCCAGATGAATTGGCAGGAAAATACGGCTCTTCTGCCAGAGTGGCATCAAGAAGGATCCAAACCCGGATGCTCAGACTTAATGCAAAGACGTCTTTGTGCAAAATGGCACCTCATCAATGGTTACATACCGCCCCAACCCTCCCCCTCCCCTAACTCCCTCAAATTTCCATGAAATTATTTTGGTCCTTAGGATACAGTCCAAATTGTTCAGGGTTGATGATTGTGCAAGTAGCTCTAAGGAAATGTCTGCAACAGAAATTGTTAGGTTGGTTATAGACAGAAAAATGATACTTCCATCAAAGAATTCCTAGAACTCTCTAAGTTACAATTAATTGAATAAGATTTTTAGGAGTAACATTCAAAATGTAATTGATAGATTTGAAAGAAAATTTTCTGTATACGTTATGATTGAGTTTCTTTCCCAGGATTGATGGTACAAAATTTAGTATCATCAAATTTATGCTCACACAGTTGTTTTAAAACTTTTGAAGCTACCATGTAGAGCTGATGCCAGGTTTCCACTTAATTTACCATTCCACTGGAAATATTAAATGAATACAGGCAAGTTAGCTAGCCAATATAGATTTCATACTGGCTTTCATCTTAATTCTTTCCTTTCTGTTGACTCCTTCCTATCTGACTAAAAACTATTCTTTAAAAACAGATTCCAACACATTCCTTGCTTCTCCTATATTCTAAGAATTATCAGTTTCCTATCTATCAGAACCAAACTTTTAGATTTGGTACTTAAAAGGGTATATTATAGCACATTAGTGTGCTACAAGTTTCATTAAATGTGGCATCAAATTTTTGATGCACAGTCAACCATATCATTCAACTGCTATAATCTCTAATCCCTCAGTTGAGATAATATCCAATATGTATTTAGTTGGCAATCAATGGAAAACTACTGAAAGTTTCTGCCTAGGGTAGTAATGCAATCAAGGTAATGCATTAGAAAAAATGTATGACAGTAATAAAAATTATAACTGAAATTAGGAAACAAGTATGATACAACAGTCCTGGAGAAAGGTAGTAAAACCCAAACTAAGGTGATAGCAGTGGGAATAGAAAGGAAGGAATAGATTCAAAAGATCCTATTCCATTGCTTGCCAAATAACAGCATAAATCCTTTAGTGTGGCATTTCCTATCATCCACAATCTGACTGAACCAACCCTTTAAGTTTTATCTAACAGTGCCTCCCAATCCCCCAAACTTCCATTATTCTATATTAATTCTAGGATCAAATATATATTCTTCTGTTTGATATTTAAAATTATTTATAATTTGACCCTATCCTACCTTTTGAACCTTTAGACAAATATCACTTTCCATGTATTTTCCAGTCAAGCTACAATAATCTACTTGTTCCTCACAAATGAAACTCTGGGGGATGGGATTGGGGGTGGAGTCAAGTTGGCAGCATAGAAACAGCAAAAATAAATTCCTCTGTGAAAACCCTTCCACACCAATCAAAAACAAAGTGCTTCTAGGGAGACAGAAAACCAATCCAACAAGGTATGCAGAGAAGGTTGAATTCATTGATTTAAGGAAAAAAAGAAGGAAGATACCAGTGCCCCTCCACCACCTATTGTGCTAAAACTTGGGAGGTAGATGGAATTTCAGGGCAAGGGCTCTATCCAAAATATAAAACATTGCTACCACAACTAAGCAAAGCTCAGGACTCTGACCACAGCTGGCAAGGAGACAGCTGGAGGAGAGAAGCAAAAAAGAGGGCAGACTGATCTTATACTTCAGCCATCACACACTAAGGCCTCTGCCACTTGAAGTTTCGGCCTCAGTGCACATTCAGTTCTGAAGATCAGCTCGACTTGCTTAAGTTAGCTGATCAATAATTCAGAGAAGAAGTCTCTAGAGGGCAGAAAAACTCAAACTCACAGAGTTAGCAAACAATCAGAAGAGTGTACAAAAGAGACAGAAAGCCAAACTAAATAATAAGACAGATCCACATATCTCTCCTACTCAATTCAACTTGAAAAGTATCCAAATAAAGTTAAATTCTCAAGTATAAGGGGAAGATCCAACACCCTTCACTTACCTCCTGTATTGAGACCTGTAGTAGGACTTGGGCTGACTGGGATACCAGGGTGAAGGTTGCATCCATGATGGAGTACATTGGTACTACCCACAGGAAGCTCAGAACTCTAACTGGGAAATTGGCAAGGAGGGGGCTGGCTGAGAGGAGGACTGAAAATAACTACCTTCAAGTTCCACAGCTTCACCTTCATCTTCAGGCTCTGCTGGTATCTAGTAAAGATTTGGCCTCAGGACACATTAATACAACAGCTCATCTTTATAAGTCTAATCCAGTTAATCAGCAGAGCAGAGAAGAAGTCCCTTCAGGGCAGAAAAGCTGAAACTCACAGACCCAGCAAATAAAAAGAGGAGCAAGAATAAAGCCAAGAAAGAGGGGGAAAGAAGAAAAAAATATGAGTAAACAATGGAAAAAGAAAAAAATGAAATTATAATCGATTACCTCTATTCAGATAATAAACAAAGAACAAATGGAACAGATGAAGTAAAAGGAACAGCAAGCAAAAACTCAGAAACTCCTTTGAATTGGACTTAGACTCTTGAAGAACTAAAAAAAATTAAGAGAGTTTGAAGAAAATTGGGGAAAAAACTTAAAAAGCAAAATAGGTCATCTGGAAACTGAGTCACATAAACTAAAACAAGAAAATAGTGTCTTTAAAGCCAGAATTGGGTCAAGATGGTGGCCTAGAAGGAGCAGAAGTTCAGACCTCTGAATACCCTTCTTACAGATCACAAACTTGATGCTCGTAGGGGACTGAAAACCAAACTTAACAAGACAGAGCCAAGGAACCCTCCTGCTGGACTTAATTCAAAAGGTACAACCCCCAAAAAGCTGAAATCCAAGAACACTTGGGTTTAAGGGGAAGACAGAAGGAAGGTCCCAGGACCCATCCCCCATCGCACCCAGAGCTCTGAGACACCAGGGGCAGTGGGAACTTCTGGGTGGGCAAAGGTGCTGGTCTAGATGGTGTACCTTGTGGGCAGGGCTGTGCCAAGTTCAGAGTGTCCAACAGAAATGACAGGGAAGGAGCTAGAGAGGTAGCATAGACCTGGCAGCCTGGTGATAGCTGTGGAAATCCTCCATATTTGCTCCAGCCTTCCAGGAGGTTTTGGACTCAGAGCAAACCCAGCCAAACTAAGCTGAACGTAATCCCATCAAAAGTCTCCAGAACTCAGGGAAGCCCAGGCTCCACACACATCCTCATTGACTACTGGACTTTAATCCAATCAAAAGCCTCCAGAGGACAGGGAAGCTCAAACCCCCAACAACCCTCCCCCAGAGACTATACCAAGAGACTTTCTGTTAAAGCTCCAAGAGGGGAGACTGACAGAAGTCCCCAAAACCAAAAAAAAAAATGGAAGGAGCAAGAGCACAGACAAATACGGGGAGTAAAGAAGGGGTGGATATGAGCAAACAACAGAAAAAGAAGAAAGAAATAGACAACTTCTATTCAGCAAACGGAACAGAGTGGGAGAGATCAGCAAACAATAAATCAGAAATCCCAGCGAATTGGATTCAGGCTGTGGAAGAACTCAAAACACAATTGAGAGACTGAAGACAATTGGGAAAAGAACTTAAAAATGAAGATAAGTCATCTGGAAACAGGCACTTGAACTAAAATGAGAAAATAGTATCTTGAAAGCCAAAATCAACTGGCTGGATAATGAGGCAAAGGAGATGAAAGATGAGGCAAAGAAGATGAAAGATGAGACAAAGGTGATGAAAGATGAGGTAAAGAGAATGAAAGATGACCTTCAAAGAAAATCTGTTGAGAAGGAAAAGGATGACCAAAAAGCCAGGGATGCAATCCAGTCTTTAAGAACCAGAATACAACAACTGATATTAAATGACCTCACAATGCAGCAGGACACTATAAAACAAAATGAAAAGAATGAAAAAATTGAGGAAAATGTGAAGCATCTCATTCACAAAAGAGACGATTTAGAAAATTGTTCAAGAAGAGACAATTAAGAATCATTGGTCTACCAGAAGACCATGACAAAAGAAAAAGCCTGCACATAAATTCCTGGATAGGAAATTATTCAGGAAAACTGTCCTGATATCCTAGAAGAAGATGGAAAGGTGGAGATTGAAAGAATCCGCATATCACCTCCTGTATTTAATCCCCAACTGACAATACCCAGGAATGTTATAGCCAAATTCAAAACCATCAGACCAAAGAAAAGATATTACAAGCTGCCAAGAAGAAGTCATTCAGATACCATGGAACCACAGTGAGGATAACACAGGATCTGGCTACATCCAAATTAAAGGACCAAAAGGCATGGAATATGATATTCCGGAAAGCAAGGGAACTAGGTCTACAACCAAGAATCAACTATCCAGCAAAACTGAATATATTCTTACAGGGGAATGTATGGTCATTCAACACAATAGAAGAATTCCCAGCATTAATGAAGAAAAGGCCAGACCTGAACAGAAAATTTGATGTCCAAGCCCAGAACTGAAGAGAATCATCAAAAGGTAATGAAAAAAGAGGAGAAAAACAAAACAAAACAAAAAAATTTTTAAGAGAATCAATAAGTTAAAATGATATGTATCCCTATAAGAAAAGAGATCATTGGAACTCTTAAAAAGTGTTATTATCACCCGGGCAGCTAGAAGAATTACACTTAGAGGAAACAGTGACAAACTTTATAGGATGAAAGGACAAGACAGAAATAGGCATATAGATATATGTATGCATATATATATATATATATATATATATATATATATAACTAGAGCTAAAAAAAGAGATTAACACTAAATGAAATGGGAAAAGAAACAAATGGGGGTAAATTTATATGTCACAAAGAAGCTCATGGCTGGAGGAAGGAGAACATCAATATACCGGAAGGGTAAAGAGGTTGGAGATAGGAAATACTCAACTCTTACATGCCTTAAAACTGACCTAAAGAGGGAAGAACAATCCAATCCATTGGGGCAGAGAATAGATTTGTGCCCTATAGGGGAGTAGAAGGGTAACAAACTAACTGGTGGGGAGGGAAGCAATACAAGGGAGGGAGAGGGTGGGAGGCAATTTTAAAAAGATCACAGGGAAAATAAGGGGTGTAGTAAGAAGGGTGGGGTGTAGAAAGGGGGGTAAAATAAGGGTAGGAACTAGGGGGAATGAATAAAAACAAACATTGGTGTAGAAGGCAATAGTGAAAGAAGAAAAGGCAGAACAAGGAGTAGAAATCAAAATGATGGTAAATACACAGCTAGTAATCATAACTCTGAATGTGAATGGAATGAACTCACCCATAAAATGCAAGAGAATAGTAGAGTGGATTAGAATCCAAAACCCTATCATATGTTGTTTACAAGAAACACACATGAGGAAGATAGATATGCATAGGGTGAAAGTAAGAGGATAGAGCCAAATCTATTGGGCATCAACTGATAAAAAGAAGGTAGGAGTCGCAATCATGATATCTGACAAAGCCAAAGCAAAAATAAATCTAGTTAAAAGATATAGGGAAGGTAATTACATCCTGATAAAAGGCAGTATAGACACTGAGGAAATATCTGTACTCAACATGTATGCATCAAATGGCATAGCATCCAAATTTCTAAAGGAGAAACTAGAGGAACTCAAGGATGAAATAGACAGAAAAACTATACTAGTGGGAGACCTGGAACTTCCTATATCATAACTAGATAAATCAAAACAAAAAATAAATAAGAAAGATGTAAGAGAAGTGAATGAAAGCTTAGAAAAATTAGAGTTAGTAGACATGTGGAGAAAAATAAATATGGACAAAAAGGAATATACCTACTTTTCAGTAGCACCTGGTAATTCACAAAAATTGACCATGTATTAGGGCATGAAAACATTGCAAACAATTGCAAAAGGGCAGAAATAATAAATGGAACCTTATTAGACCACAATGTAATGAAAATAATAATTGGTAAGGGTACATGGAGAGGTAAATCAAAAATTAATTGGAAATTAAACAATAAGATTCTCCAAAACTGGTTAGTTAAAGAACACATTGTAGAAACAATTAAAAACTTCATTGAAAAAAATGACAATGATGAGACATTCTTTCAAAACTTATGGGATGCAGCCAAAGCAGTACTCAGAGGCAAATTTATATCCTTGAGTTCATATATTAACAAATTAAGAAGGGCAGAGTTCAATGAATTGTGCATGCAAATTAAAAAACTAGAAAAAGAACAAATTAAAAATCCTCAGATGAAGACTAAATTAGAGATCCTAAAAATCAAAGGAGAGATTAATAAAATTGAAAGTCAAAGAACTATTGATTTAATAAATGAGACTAGAAGCTGGTACTTTTAGAAAAAAATAAAATAGACAAAGTACTAGTCAGTCTAATTTTAAAAAGGAAAGAAAAAAACAAATTGAGAATATCCAAGTTGAAAAGGGAGAACTAACCTGTAATGAAGAGGAAATTAAGGCAATCACTAAAAACTACTTTGCCCAATTATATGGCAACAAATATGGCAAGCTAGGTGAAATGGATGAATACTTACAAAAATATAAATTGCCTAGACTAACAGAGGAAGAAATAAAATACCTAAACAACCCCATGTCAGGAAAAGAAAATGAATCCATGAGGACTGGAACAACCTCCAGGAATTGATGCAGAGCGAGAGGAGCAGAACCAGGAAAACATTGTACACAGAAACTGATACACTGTGGTACAATCGAATGTTATGGACTTCTCCATTAGTGGCAATGGAATGACCTTGAACAACTCGGAGGAACCTACAAGAAAAACCACTATCCATATCCAGAAGAAACAATGTGGGAGTAAAAACACCAAAGAAAAACAACTGCTTGAATACATGGGTTGAAGGCATGTTGTTGGGGATGTAGACTCTAAATGAACATCCTAGTGTAAACAAAAACATGGAAATGGGTTCTGATCAAGGACACATGTAATACCTAATGAAATTGTGTGTTGGCGGTGGGAAGAGTAGGTGGAGGGGAAGAAGGGAAATAATGTGATTATTGTAACCATGGAATAATGTTCTACATTGACTAGATAAACTTATTCAAATGGGAAAAAATAACGCCAGAATTGACCAGTTCAAAAATGAGGCAATTAAAGTAACATAAAAAATAATGACCTACAAAGAAAAATAGATCAAAAGGAAAAGGAGGATCAAAAAGTCAGGGATGACAATTTCATTTCACAAGGCAGCAAGTATCTATAAAACAAAATCAAAAGAATGAAAAAATTGAGGAAAATATGAAACACCTCATTTGTATAACAACAGACCTGGAATTATTGGACTACCTGAAAAAATGACCAAATAAAAAGCCATTATTCTACAAGAAATTATCCAAGAAAACTGCTCTAATATACTTGAATAAGAGGATAAATTAGAGGCTGAAAGAATCCACAGTTCACCTCCTGCATTAATTCCCCAATTGACAACACCCAGGAATTTTATAGCCAAGTTCAAGAACTTTCAGACCAAGGAAAAGATACTACAAGCTGCTAAAAAGAAAAAATTCAGATATCATGGAGCCACAGTCAGGATTACACAGGATCTGGCTGCATCTGCACTGAAGGACAAAAATATATGGAATATGAGATTCTGGAAAGCAAGGGATCTTGATCTCCAACCAAGAATCAACTACCCAACAAAATAGACTATATTCTTATAGGGGAAAGTATCATCATTTAATAAAATAGATGATTTCTAAACATTCCTGAAGAAAGGGCCAAACTTAAATAGAAAAGTTGATGCCTAAATACAGAACTCTAGGGAATCACAAAAGATAATTCAGAATGAAAAAAAGTTAAGGGAATAAATAAGGTCAGTTGTTGGTATTACTACCTTAAAAGATGATATTGGTAACTCTTAAAAATTGTTATCGTCAGAGTATCTAGAAAAAGTTTACTTAGAGGGTACAGTGGTAAACTATATAAGATAATATGACAAAAATGCATATAAAGACTAGGGGTATAAAAGAAAATAACACTAAAAGAAATGGGGAAAGAGATAAAATGGAGTAAATATATATTTCATAAAAAAGCACACGAGGGTGTGGGGGAGAAAAGACTAATACCATGGAAGGGAAGAAGAGGTTAGTGACAGGTAATACTTAAATCTTATGCTCATTAGAATCAGCTCAGAGAGGGAAGAACAGTCAGATCAATTGAGGCAGAGAATTGTATCATTCCCTATAGAGAAATAGAAGGAAAATAAATGGGCTGGTGAGGAGGGGAGCAATACAAGGGAGGGTGAAGTTGGGAGTCCTTTAAAAGGCACTATAGTAAGATGGGAATAATAAGGAGTCGGTGGGAAGGGGAGTAACATTAGTGAGGGGTAAGGGAGGAGACTGACTAAAAGTGAAAAGTTGGAAGACAGGGTAAGAGGAATAAGAGAAAAGGTAGAATTAAAGGAGGAAGTGAAAATGGAGGGGAATACACATACAGTAATCATAACTATGAAAGTGAATGGAATGAAGTTACCCATATAAAGGAAGTGGATAGCAGAATGAATTTAAAATCAGAATCCTCCCATATGTTGTCTACAAGAAACACACTTGAGGCAGGTAAACATACACAGGATAACTGTAAGAGTATAGAGCAAAATTTACTGGGCTACAACTGAGACAAAGAAGCTAGGAGTAGCAATTATGATATCAGACAAAGCTAAAGTAAAAATAGATTTTATTAAAAGAGATAAGGAAGGTAATTACATCTTGATGAAAGGTAGTATAAATAATAAAGAAATATCAGTACTCAACATACATGCACCAATTTGTATAGCATCCAGATTTCTAAAGGAGAAATTCTCAAGGAACTTAAGGAGGAAATAGATAGTAAAACCATACTAGTAGGGGACCTCAACTTTCCCATATCAGAACAAGATAAATATAACCAAAAAATAAATAAGAAGTAAGAGAAGGGAAGGAAATGTTAGAAAAATCAGAGCTAATAGTTATTTGAGTTAAAATAAATAGAGATAAAAAGGAATATATCTACTTTTAAGTAGCACCTGGCCCATATACAAAGATTCACCAGGTACTAGGGCATAAAATATTACAAACAAATATAGAAAAGCAGAAATGATAAATGTAGTTTTTCAGATTATATAATACAATAAAAATCATAATTAATAAGGGCTCATGGAAAGGCAAATTTAAAATTAATTGGAAACTAAATCCAATTCTCCAAAATAGTGGTTCAAAGAACAAAGGAAGAAACAATTACTGGTTTCATTGAAGAGGATGACAATGAGGAAACAACATATCAGAATCTATGGGATACAGCCAATGCAGCACTCAGGGGAAAATGTATATCCCCATATATCATATATATGCATATATCAACATATCAGAGAGGAAAGAGATCAAAGAATTGGGCATGCAATTTAAAAGACTAGAAAGAGAGCAAATTTAAAATCCCCAGATAAAAACTAAATTAAAAGTCCTAAAAATCAAAGGATGAATAAAATTGAAAGTAAAAGAACTATTGAACTAATAATTAAGGACTTAATACTTTGAAAAAAAACAAAATAAAATATTGGTTAATCTAATAAAAAAAGAAAATCAAATTAGTAGTGTCAAAGATCAAAAGGTTGACCTCACCTCTAATGAAGAAGAAATTAAGATAATTATTAAGAGCTATTTTGCCCAACTATGTTGCAGTAAATATGACAATCTAGGTGAAATGGGTGAATATTTACAAAAAATAAACTGCCAACATTAACAAAAGAAGAAATATAATACTCAAACAATCCCATCTCAGAAAAAGAAATTGAACAAGCCATCAAGGAACTCCCCAAGAAAAAAAGCACCATGGTCAGATGGATTCACAAGTGAATTCTATCAAACATTTAAAGAACAATTAATCCAAATATTATATACAAGCTTTTTGACAAAATAAACAAAGGAGTTTTTACCAAATTCCTTTTATGACACAAATATGATACTAACACCTTAGTCCAGGATACCAAAAACAGAGAAAGAAAACTACATACCAATCTCCTAAATGAATATAGATTCAAAAATCTTAAATAGAATACTAGCAAAAAAGACTACAGTAAGTTATCACAAGGATTATCCAATATGATCAGGTGGTATTTATACTAGGAATGCAAGGATGGTTTAATATTAGGAAACTCACCATATAATTTAGAAGGGAAAGGAAGTTTTATACCTTACTCTACCATCTTCCCACAATACCCCATAGTATATCTTTAATAAATGTTAGTGATTGAGTATATAGTATTGTTCTTCATTTATAGATTCCCTTAAGGTTTTCAAAATACTCTATGAAATGATCTCATTTTATCTGTCTTTTAGCTTTGAAATAACCAGAACTACCAAAGTAGTTAGAAAAACCACTCTTTAATGAGAAATAGGGAGAGGGTTCAAATATTTAGTCATCACACAGAGTCAAATGTTAAACAGCATGCAAAGACAAAAGCCCTGGGACTCTGGGAACCACAGCCCTGGGAGAAGGCCTCACACTAGATGCTTTATCCAAAACAGGAAAGGAAATTGGGAGACCTTATATCTTCTGAGTAATTAGGTATCACAAACAGCAACTAGGATATTAAGAAGCATGGGCTGTAACAAATCAAAGACAAAGGTCAAATTAAGAAAATGGGCTTCATGAAATGAGAACTTTAATCCAATAGAGAAGCCTTCAAAACAAAAAGTTGCTTAACATTCAAACCAAAATAAAGGTACTTTGTATGGGAATTTCTCAAAGGTAAGGGTAAACTGAGTCATCCAAAAATCCATGTTGACAAGTTCCATATTAAATCTAAATTAAAGGTTCTGATAGGTAGGTTAGAAATTGCGTCCAAATCCATATGCTTCAATTTCTCCTTGTCCTTAGCAAGTTTTATAAATAATAATGGATAAAGAAGATATAGCCTCTTGTAAAGGCTAACTGCTTTGTTTCTATATTCAAAAATAGTTTGTGCAGATGTGTATCAACTACCCTTATGACATGACTTAACTGTACCTATAATTGTACCTGTAGAGCCAAATAAAAATAAAGCTATTGTACAGACAGCTTTTTCAGACTCTAAAATTCTTAAAACCAAGAGATAAAAGTGCCATAGACACTTGTAAATTGACTAAGGTAACTGGCATGGTTTTAGTACCAGCAAAAACATCTTTAGTATATTTATGCATGCATCAAGGAGCTCTCTGTGTCATTTTTGAATTTAGAAAATTTTTTGGAAAATGTTAGGCATTTCACATGGTATTCAGGGTATGTCACTAGGACTAGACAGCTAAGTAGAACTGTTTTCCAAAGGGAAAATAAAACATCTGCCTATCATGAATTAACAGCTATTAAATTACAGATTTTAAAAATTATATTTTGTTCCCTCTTATGGAAGAATTCACATTAAGATGAAAATTTATATGAAAGAAAAGATGAAGAAAGGAAAAAAACTGAACAGCCTTCCAGATTGGAATTTTACTCATTTTTTCCCTGAGAGTAGTCTGATTCTGATTGTATAGTCTAGAATTTAATGAACTTCATATGTAAACATTTCTGTGATTCATTTGTGAATATTATCCTGGGGACA
Organism: Monodelphis domestica; assembly: GCF_027887165.1. Taxonomy (NCBI): domain Eukaryota; kingdom Metazoa; phylum Chordata; class Mammalia; order Didelphimorphia; family Didelphidae; genus Monodelphis; species Monodelphis domestica. The sequence goes on along the minus strand of NC_077227.1, from coordinate 143,159,391 downwards.
GCTATTAGCATTAGTAAGTATTTTTAGAAACTCATAGTGATTAAACAAAATAATTGAAATTGCAACATTATTCTAAATAACTATAAGACTTCTCACAACACATCAATAAAATGAAGAATGTATAGAATAGATTGGCCTTTACTTTTTTTGAGTTTTTTGCTCAGCATTTATGAAACCATTATGGTTTTGTATTTCCATGAATCTTCACCTGCTTTTCAGATATATACATTAGTTTTGTAGGATAAACAAAGTAACTGGAAGACTATTGTCTTACCATATCTTCTCTACCTATGTGATTCTTATCCATGTCTTTTCATAAATTCTCATTGAGGCCCTCCTTTGTTTATTTTAATATTTTGGAAGTATCATATGATTACTCAGACCATCCAACTGTTTTATCTCTTGCTTCTGAGCAGCATATGCCCCTTTTCTGGCATTTTGTTGTTCTTCAGTCATTTCAGTCTTGTTTGACTCTTCATGAACCCATTTGGGATTTTCTTGGCAAAGATACTGGAGTGGTTTGTAATTTCCTTTTCAAGCTCATTTTCCCTATGAAGAAACTGAGGCAAATGCAGTTAAGTGACTTGCTCAGGGTAACACAGCAAGTAAGTTTTTGAGCCTGGTCTTAAACTCAGGTCCTCCTGACTCTGGGCTGGGTTATCTATCCGCTGTATGACCTAGATGCCTTATTTAGACACATTAGCCTTTATTATTACTTATGCCATTTTAAAATATATGTCATCATTTGTAAAATACTATAGGTTACTTCTGTCCTCTGACTTTCTTTGCCTTCTAAGGCACCCACAAGTTTCAGTATTATGAGACAATGGTATTCCATACTGTCATATTTCATTCTGCAGAGAATATTGATATTAAAGATAGTTCCAAGTCATACTGCACTGTGGCCCCTCTTCTGTATTTTCTTAAAAATTTTAAAATACTTGAAATTCTTTGGTTAAGGTAGAATTATCCATATCTTTGACAGCTATAGTGTGAGTTGCTGCCATGCTCTCTTCCTGAAAAAAAAAAAAAAACTTAAGCTCATTTTAAAGTCAGAAATTGATTTTCTGAAATCTCTCATACCACACCTACCATATAATCTGGTGAATTCAAGTGTATAATTTTTTATTGATTTCCTTCTACTACATAATATTAGGTCTGAGTCCAGGATAAAGGTTTTTTCCTCAATAACTTTGGTAATAAAGTACACAAATAAAGGGTATGGTGCTATGTTTTGCAATGGAATTGTGAATATTCTTTTTTTTAAGTCCTTTTGGACAGCTGTTTCTCAAACATTGTCTCTATTGCCAGAAAAAGTCCCTAATGTCTAGTTATCAACTTAACCACAAAGTTTTTTTCCTTGAAAACAACATTCTTGTTCTCAGGAAAATTCATTTAATTTCTTATTTTAAGGACTTGGTTTGACCCAGTTCAGTAAAAAATAAAACCAAAATGACTACTTCATAGATACATTTCAAAAAAGTGAAAGTATTACTATAGAGAAAGAGAAGGTGCTGGCTATACCTAATTAGTGCCTTCAGTTAATTATATCAAGTTTAAATTCAGTCGATGTCTTGGCTTATTTCAATTATTTATTCTAAACAGTAGAATTATTTATCACTCATTCTCTTCTCTGGACACTTCAGAAAAGTTATAAAATCTAAAGTAAAAAAACACTTTCCCTTTTGTAGAGCTACACTAGAGTAAAACTCATATTCTTCAAAATGTTTTGAAGAAAAGTAATAACAAAATAGCTAGTTTTTACATAGCTCTTTAAGGATTGGAGAATATTTTACATGATACAATTCATGTTATTTCATTTGATCCTCAAAGCAGCCAGATTTGCTAGGTACTATTATTATAATATCCACTACAAATGGGGAAAGTCATGTGTTTCCTAGTTATCCACATAGAATGTATAGTCAATAGTGTGCTGGACCTCAATACAGAAAGACTGTGTTTAAGTCCCCACCTTACATATTTACTAGCTTTATGTGCCTGGAAAAATTATTGACTTCTTTAGGCCTTTTTTTTTCTCTTTTATAAAATGAAGGTATTAGAGTCAACCTCTGCGGTTTCTTATGTGTGTGAATGTATAAATGTATGTACAAGTATATAATCATAGGAATATGTTCCTATGATTATCAAGTGATCTGGGATAAGCTACCAGCATTTCAGTGAACTCCCTATGACAAATTTATGGAACATGGACAAGAGTCATATAGGGGGATGGGTAAACATGGGGAACTTGTGATAGATGCCACTGAAAGAATATTAATATCAGTGAGATCAGAGACTATTTAAATGTCAAAAAAAGGATATTATATGCAAAAAGAGTGCTTTAGAGGTCAACTCGATGGCTCAGTAAATTGACAGACCCGGAGATAGAAGGTCCTGGGTTCAAATGTGGTCTCAATCAATTCCTACCTGTGTGACCTTGGGCAATTCATTTAACCCCCATTGCTTAGTGCTTGCCACTCTTCTTCCTCAAAAGCAGTACATAATATTGATTCTAAGATGGAAGATAAGAGTTGTTTGTTTTTTTAAAGAGTGCTTTACAATCACCCTAGTGCAAATATCAATAATATGGAAATAGGTCTTGATCAATGACATATTTAAAACCTAGTGGAGTTGCACATTGAATAAGGGAGCAGGGTAGGGGGAGAAGAGGGAAAGAACATGAATCATCTAAACATGGAAAAAGTTCTAAATTAATTAATTAAATAATATTTTTCAGGTTAAAAATAAAAGAGTACTTTAGAGTATGCTGAGAGTTAATATAGTGGAGTAAGGATTCGTCATTCCCCTAATCTCTACACACACACACACACACACACACACACACACACACACACACACACACACACACATACCATCTTAAAAACCACCCACAGTGTGCTGTCTATAAGAAATACATTTAAAACAAGGAGAAATATATAGAATAAAAGACAGAGTAAGAGGCTAGAACAGCTGAGCTAAAGTAAAAAAAAAAAATCAGAGGTAGTAATCATGATTTTAGACAAAGGAAACATAAAAATAGATCAAATAAAAAGATAAGGAAGGAAATTATATGATGATAAAGGTACCATAGACAAATGGAACAATATTAATATTAAATATGTATGAACCCAATAAGACAGCATCTAGATTCCTAAAGGAAAAGCTACATGAGTTATAGGAGGAACAATTATTATTAGGAGACCTCAACCTTCCTCTTTTCCTCTTATAGAAGTAGCTAAATCTAACCAAAAAATAAACAAGAAAGAACTTAAGGGGGTAACTAGAACCTTAGACATAATCTTTGGAGAAAATGGAATGGGAAAAGGAGTTCACCATTTTCTCAGCAGTATATTGTACTTTGACTAAAACTGACCACATAATAGGGCATGAAAATCTCACATCTAAATACAGAAAAGCAGACACATTAAATGCATATTTTTCAGACCATATGCAATAAAAATTATAGTCAACAAAGAGCAGCAGAAAGACTAAAAATTAATTAGGAATTAAACAATCTTATCCTAAAGAACAAGTGGGTCAAAGAACAAATCATAGAAACAATCAATAATTTCATTAAATAAAGTGACAATGAGGAGACAAGATATCAAAATTTATGGAATGCAACCAATTTTGTACTTATGGGGAAATTCATATTTCTTAATGCTTACATCAATAAATTAGAGAAAGAACAGATCAATGAATTTGATATGCAACCTAAAAAATTAGAAAAAGAACAAACTTAAAATCCCCAATTAAACACCAAATTAGGAATCCTGAAAAATCAAGGGAGATATTAATTAATTTAAAGTAAAAAATTGAACTAATAAATAAGACAAAGAGTGGGATTTATGAAAAAATAAAATAGATAAGCCATTAATTAGATTTTTTTTAAAAAAGAAAGAAGAAAATCAGATTTCGAGTATCAAAAACTAAACAGATGAAATCATAACCACTGAAGAAGAAATTAAAGCAAATATTAGAAGTTATTTTGCCCAATTATATGTCAATAAATCTAACAATCTAAGTGAAATGGATGAATGCTTACAAAAATAAAACTATGTACATTAACAAAAGAGGAAATAGAATACTTACCCCATTAGAAAAAAGAAATTGAATCAACCATCAAAGAACTCCCTAAGTAAAAAGGCCATAGGACCATATGGATCCATAAGTGAATCCTACCAAAAATTCAAAGAATACCTAACACCAGTACTACATAAACTATTTATAAAAACAGGATAATTAATCCCTTCAAACTCATTTTATGATACAAATATGATATTGATACCTAAACCAGGAAGAAATAAACTAGAAAGAAAACTATAGACCAATCTCCCTAATAAACATTGATACAGATTCTTTAAATAAAATACTGGCAAAGAGATTCTAACATTATATCACAAGAATCATATACTACAATCAGATGGGTTTTATACCAGGAATGTAGTGATGGTTCAATATTAGGAATACCATCAGAATAATTGACCATATCAATAACAAAACATCATCATTTAAACAAATGCAGGAAAAAAGCATTGGACAAAATACATTTATTCCTTATAAAACATTAGGAAGTATTGGGATAAAGGGAAACTTCTTTAAAATTTTAAATGACATCTACCTAAAACTATTAGTAGCATTATCTGTATAGGGGATAAACTAAAACCCTTCCCAATAAGATCAGGTATAAAGAGATGACTATTGAAAACTTTTATAGTGGGAGTACCTAAGGAAAATAAGAGAAAAAGGATGAAACCCAAAAAAATTAAAACATGCCTCACAAAATGGAAATTATCCACAAGCTCTGGAAGAACTCAAATTGGAGCTTACCCAAAAGATGGAGACCTTCTGGAAATAAAAATGGGAGAAAGAGACCAGAAGTCTGATAGACAAGACTTCACAATTGGAGAAAGAGCTGGAAGCATCTAATAGAAGGGCAGACAAAGCTGAAAAGCAAAACCAGTCCCTAACGACCAGAATTAAGCAACTGGAAGACAGTGAGCATGCAAAACAGCAAGAATTAATAAATCAAAGCCAAAAAATTAATGAATTAGAAGAAAACACAAAATATCTCACTGAAAAGGTCACATACCTGGAAAACAGAGGAAGAAGAGACAATGTGAGAATTATTGGTCTGCCTGAAAAACCAGAGATAAACAAAGACCTCGATGCTATACCATAGGAGATTATAGAAGAAAATCGCCCACACGTTCTGGAACAAGGGGGCAAAATAGAAATAGAAAGGGTTCATAGAATACTCTCTATACTAAATCCCCAAAAGACAACCCCCAGGAATGTAATCATTAAATTCAAGAGCTTCCAAGAAAAGGAGAAAATCCTACAAGAAGCCAAGAAGAGGAACTTCAGATATAGCGGGGCTCCAATAAGGATCACCCATGACTTAGTGGCTAACACACTAAGAGACCGCAAAGCATGGAACATGATATTTAGAAAGGCAGGAGAGCTGGGTCTCCAACCAAGAATCAACTACTCAGCAAAACTGACTATATACTTCTAGGGGAAAGTATGGGCATTCAACAAAATAGAAGATTTCCAAGCATTTGCTAAGCAAAGACCAGAACTTAGTGGAATATTTGATATCCAATAACAGAAAGCAAGAGAAACATGAAAAGCTAAATATGAAAGAAAGGGAAAAGTAGATAAATTTTATCTTTTTCTTTAAGTCGAACTCTCTTCTATAAGGACTACATTTACATCAAATTATATATATTAATATGTGGGGAAAATGTATTGTGTAACTCTCAAAAAACTGTATACACCATAAGAGTAGTTAGAAGAATCATGCATAGGGAAAGATTGGGGCATAAAGAAGATTTGGTGAAAGGGGGGGCAAAGAAAGGAAAAGGGAGGGGGGAAGTGTTCACAATACTAAGACTTACTTCAAGAAATGGGGGGGGGGGCTAAATAGAATAACCTTTCCCATACAAAGATAAACACAGGAAGGGGAGGGGATGATCTTTCATATAAGAAGGAGAGGAAGAGAGCGTGAAGTGGTATTACTTAAACCTTACTCTCAGTGAAACCAACTCTGAGAGGGAAGAACATCTAGATCCAGTGGGATCCTGAATTCTATCTTATCCAACAGGGTAAGAAAGAAAGGAAAATTAAGGAGGGGGAGGGGGAGGGAGTATAAAAAAGGAGGGAAGGAAAGGAGGGAGGGGAAGGGAGCATAAAAAGGGAAGGGCTAGAAAGGGAAGCACACCAAGGGAGGAGACTAGGGGGACTGACCTAAAGTAAATTACTGGTTCAAAAGGATATAGCTAGGGAAGAAAGGTCAGAACTAGGGGAAGATATCAAAATGCCAGGGACTCCACAAGTGACAATCATAACTTTGAACGTGAATGGGATGCACTAACCCATAAAATGTAGACAAATAGCAGATTGGATTAGAACCCAAAACTCTACCATATGTTGTCTTCAAGAAACACATATGAGGCAGGTTGATACTCACAAGGCTAGAATTAAAGGATGGAGTAAGACCTTTTGGGCCTCAACTGATAGAAAGAAGGCAGGAGTTGCAATCATGATATCTGACAAAGCCAAACCACAAATAGACCTGATCAAAAGGGATAGGGAAGGGAAATATATTCTGTTAAAAGGGAATATAGACAATGAGGAAATATCACTAATCAACATGTATGCACCAAACAGAATAGCATCCAAATTTCTAATGGAGAAACTAAGAGAATTGAAGGAGGAAATAGTAAAACCATATTAGTGGGAGACTTGAACCAACCACTATCAAATTTAGATAAATCAAACCAAAAAATAAATAAGAAAGAGGTAAAAGAGGTGAATGAAATTGTAGAAAAATTAGAGTTAATAGACATGTGGAGAAAATAAATGGGGACAAAAAAGAATACACCTTCTTTTCAGCACCACATGGCACATTCACAAAAATCGATCATACACTAGGTCACAGAAACATGGCACTCAAATGCAGAAAAGAAGAAATAATAAATGCAACCTTTTCAGATCATAAATCAATAAAAATATTGATCAATATGGGTACAAGGAGAGCCAAATCAAAAATTAATTAGAAATTAAATAATATGATACTCTGAAATCTGTTAGTTAGAGAGGAAATCATAGAAACAATAATTTCATCGAGGAAAATGACAATGGTGAGACATCCTTTCAAACTTTATGCAGCCAAGGCAGTACTTAGAGGAAAATTCATATTCTTGAGTGCATATATTAACAAATTAGGGAGGACAGAGATCAATGACTTGGAAATGCAAATCAAAAAACTTGAAAATGAACAAATCAAAACCCCCCAGAAGAAAACCAAACTAGAGATCCTAAAAATTAAGGGAGAAATTAATAAAATCAAAAGTGATAGAACTATTACACTAATAAACAAGACTAGAAGCTGGTACTTTGAAGAAACAGAAAATAGACAAAGTACTGGTCAATATAATTTAAAAAAAGGAAAGAAGGCAAGTTAACAGCATCAAGGATGAAAAGGGGGACCTCACCTCCAAAGAAGAGGAAATTAAGCCAATCATTAAAAACTACTTTGCCCAACTATATGGCAATAAATATACCAACCTAGGTGATATGGATGAATATTTACAAAAATATAAATTGCCTAGACTAACAGAAGAAGAAATACTTTTCTTAAATAATCCCATATCAGAAAAAGAAATCCAACAGGCCATCAAAGAACTTCCTAAGAAAAAATCCCCAGGGCCTGATGGATTTACCAGTGAATTCTATCAAACATTCAAAGAACAGCTAACTCCAATACTATACAAACTATTTGACATAATAAGCAAAGAGGGAGTTCTACCAAATTATTTTTATGACACAAACATGGTTCTGACCCCAAAGCCAGGCAGGCCAAAAACAGAGAAAGAAAATTATAGACCAATCTCCCTAATGAATATAGATGCAAAAATCTTAAATAGGATACTAGTAAAAAGACTCCAGCAAGTGATCAGAAGAGTCATCCACCATGATCAAGTAGGATTTATACCAGGGATGCAGGGCTGGTTCAATATTAGGAAAACCATCCACATAATTGACCACATCAACCAGCAAACCAACAAAAATCACATGATTATTTCAATAGATGCAGAAAAAGCCTTTGAGAAAATACAATCCCCACTCCTATTAAAAACACCAGAAAGCATAGGAATAGAAGAGTCATTCCTAAAAATAATAAACAGTATGTATCTAAAACCATCAACTAATATCATCTGCAATGGGGATAAACTACAGCCATTCCCAATAAGATCAGGAGTGAAACAAGGATGCCCATTATCACCTCTATTATTTGACATTGTACTAGAAACACTAGCAGTAGCAATTAGAGAAGAAAAAGAAATTGAAGGCATTAAAATAGGCAAGAAGGAGACCAAATTATCGCTTTTTGTGGATGACAGGATGGTCTACTTAATGAATCCTAGAGATTTAACCAAAAAGCTAATTGAAATAATCAACAACTTTAGCAAAGTTGCAAGATACAAAATAAACCCACATAAGTCATCAGCATTTCTATATATTTCCAACACAGCTCAGCAGCAAGAACTAGAAAGAGAAATTCATTCAAAATCACCTTAGACAAAATAAAATACTTAGGAATCTATCTCCCGAAACAAACACAGGAACTATATGAACACAACTACAAAGCACTCTCCACATAATTAAAACTATACTTGAACAATTGGAAGAACATTAACTGCTCATGGGTAGGATGAGCCAATATAATAAAAATGACCATCCTACCCAAACTCATTTATCTATTTAGTGCCATACCCATTGAACTTCCAAATTTCTTTTTTACTGATTTAGAACAAACCATAACAAAGTTCATTTGGAAGAACAAAGGATCAAGGATATCCAGGGAAACAATAAAAAAAATACAAAGGAAGGGGGCCTTGCAGTCCCAGATCTCTGACTATATTATAAAGCAGCAGTCATCAAAACAATTTGGTACTGGCTAAGAGACAGAAAGGAGGATCAATGGAATAAATTTGGGGTAAGTGACCTCAGCAGGACAGTATACGACAAACCCAGAAAACCCAGCTTTTGGGATAAAAATACACTATTTCATAAAAACTGCTGGGAAAATTGGAGGACAGTGTGGGAAAGATTAGGTTTAGATCAACACCTCACACCTTACACCAAGATAAATTCAAAATGGGTGACTGACTTGAACATAAAGAAGGAAACTATAAGGAAATTAGGCGAACACAGAATAGTATACATGTCAGACCTTTGGGAAGGGAAAGATTTTAAAACCAAGACAGACTTAGAATGAGTCATAAAATGCAAAATAAATAATTTGGAATACATCAAATTAAAAAGTTTTTATACAAACAAAACCAATGTAACTAAAATCAGAAGGAAAGCAACAAATTGGGAAACAATCTTCATAAAAACCTCTGACAAAGGTTTAATTACTCAAATTTACAAAGAGCTAAATCAATTGTACAAAAAAATCAAGCCATTCTCCAATTGATAAATGGGCAAGGGACATGAACAGGCAGTTCTCAGCCAAAGAAATCAAAACTATTAATAAGCACATGAAAAAGTGTTCTACATCTCTTATAATCAGAGAGATGCAAATCAAAATAACTCTGAGGTATCACCTCATACCTAGCAGATTGGCTAACATAACAGCTATGGAAAGTAATGAATGCTGGAGGGGATGTGGCAAAGTAGGGACACGAATTCATTGCTGGTGGAGTTGTGAATTAATCCAACCATTCTGGAGGGCAATTTGGAACTATGCCCAAAGGGTGATAAATGACTGTCTGCCCTTTGATCCAACCATAGCACTGCTGGGTTTGTACCCCAAAGAGATAATAAGGAAAAAGACTTGTACAAGAATATTCATAGCTGCGCTCTTTGTGGTGGTCAAAAATTGGAAAATGAGAGGATGCCCTTCAATTGGGGAATGGCTGAACAAATCGTGGTATATGTTGTTGATGGAATACTATTGTGCTAAAAGTAATAATAAAGTGGAGGAATTCCATGGAGTCTGGAACAACCTCCAGGAAGTGATGCAGAGTGAAAGGATCAGAACCAGGAAATCATTATACCCCGAGACTGATACACTGTGGTACAATTGAAGGTAATGGACTTCTCCATTAGGGACAATGCAATGTCCCTGAACAATCTGCAGGGATCTAAAAAACACTATCCACAAGCAGAAGATAAACTGTGAGAGTAAAAACACCGAAGAAAAGCAACTGCTTGACTACAGGGGTGGAGGGGATATGACTGAGGAGAGACTCTAAATGAACACTCTAGAGCAAATACCAACAGCACAGAAATGAGTTCGAGTCAAGAAAACATGTGAGACCCAGTGGAATCATGCACAGGCTATGGGAAAGGTGGTGGGAGGGGGGTGAGGAAAAGAAAATGATTTTTGTTTCCAATGAATAATGTTTGGAAATGACCAAATAAAATAATGTTAAAAAAAAGATCAGGTGTAAAGCAAGGATGACTTTTATCACCACTCTTATTTGACATTGTACCAGAAATGCTCACTCTAGTAATAAGAGCAGAAAAAGAAATGTAAGAAATTAGAATAGGCAATGAAGAAGTACAGTTATTACTCTTTGCAAATGATATTATGAGAAACTTAGAGAACCCTAGAGAATCAACCAAAAAAACCTAATAAAATAATTTACAACTTCAGCAAAGTCACAGGATATAAAATAGGCTCATATAAATCATCAGCATTTTTATTTACCACTAACAAAATCCAATAGCAAGAGATGAAAAGTAAAATCCATTCCAAATAACTTCAGACAATATAAAGTAACTTGGAGTATACCTACCAAAAGCAAACTCGGCAACTATGTGTATACAATTTTAAAACACTTTTCACACAAATAGAATCAGATCCAAATAATTGGAAAAAATATTAATTGCTCATGGATAGGCTGTCAAAATAGTGAAAATGATAATCCTGCCTAAATTGATTTAATGATTCAGTGCCATACCAATCAAACTACCCAAAAATTATTTCAAAGGAGTAGAAAAAAATAACAACAAAGTTCATCTTGAAGAACCAAAGGCCAAGAATATCAATGAAAAAAATAATGAAGAAGGAGGCCTTGGCTATAAGATCTCAAACTATATTTTAAAGCAGCAATCATCAAAACAATTTGGTACTGGCTAAGAAATAGAATGCTAGATCAATGGAAAAGATTGTACAATCAATACGTGACAGTCAATGTCCATAGCAACTTAGTGTTCAATAAAATCCAAAGATCTAAGTTCTTAGGGAAAAAACTTAATATTTGACAAAAATTTCTGGGAAAATTAGAAAGCTATAAGTGTAGATTAGGCATGGACCAATATCTCAAACCATTCACCAGGATTAAGTAAAAATGGATACTTGATTTAAGAATAAAAGGTGACACCATAAACAAATTAGTGGAATATGGAAAAGTTTACCTTTTAAACTTATGGATAATGGAAGAATTTATGGCCAAACAAGACATAAAGAGCATTATGAAAAAAGAAATATATAATTTTAATTACATTGAATTTAAAAGTTTTTGCACAAATAAAACCAATATAATCAAGATTAGAAGGGAAACCACAAATTTGCAACAAAAAAATACTAAGTATCCCTTACAGAAGACTCATCTCTCAACTTTATAGATAACTAACTCAAATTTATAATACAAAGCATTTCCCCAATTGAGAAATGGCCAAAGAATATGAACAGTTTTCAGAGGAAGAAATGAAAACTCTCCATAGTTATATCAAAGATGCTCCAAATCACTATTGATTAGAGAAATGCAAATTAAAACAACTCTGAGATGCCACCTCACACCTACCAGATAAACTAATATGACCAAAAAGGAAAATGACAAATGTTGGAGGGGATGTGGGGAAAATTAAGATACTAGTATACTATTGTGGAACTGTGAACTGATATAACCATTCTGGATAGTAAAATAGAGCTATGCTCAAAAGTCCTCAAAAGGCCACAAAACTTTGAATTCCCTTCAATCCAGCAATACCATTTTGAGTCTGTATCCCAAAGAGATCACAAATAAGGTAAAATTATCTACTTGTATCTAAACATTTTTAGCAGCTCTTTTTGTGTGGCAAAGAATTGGAAACTGAGGGGTTGTCCATCACTTGGGGAGTGGGTGAATAGGTTGTGGTATATAGTTGTAATTGAATACTGTTATAACACAGGGAGCAATGAACAGGATGAGTTCAAAAAACATGGAAAGACATATGAACTGATGCAAAGTGAAGTATGCCGAACCAGGAGAACAATGTATACAATAACAGAAATAGTATACAAAAATCAACTGTGAAGGACAAAACCATTAGCAGCAAAGCAAGACTCCATGATAACCACAAGAGACTCATGTTGAAAATGCTTTCCACAGCCAAAGACATAACAATTGGAATCTGAGTGAAGATCAAAGCATGCAATCTTTCATTACATTTCTAGATATCCTTGGTACCTTTTATACAGTAGGCTCTTAAAAATATGTGATGGGGCAGGGAGCAACTAGGTGGCTTAGTGGATTGAGAGCTAGGTCTAGAGATGGGAGGTCCTAGGTTCAAATATGGCCTCAGACACTTCCTAGCTGTGTGACCCTGGGTAAGTTACTTAACCCCCATTGCCTAGCCCTTACCACACTTCTGCCTTAGAACCAATACAAAGTAGTGATTCTAAGACAGAAGGATGAGGGTTTAAAAAATGTGTGGTGGATGAAATTGAATTACTGTGTAAAATCTGAAGACAAAAGTTGTTACTACCTTAGGAATGAGGTCCGGAATGGACAGAACATAAAACAATCACAACAAGCATTATTTAGTACTTATTAAGGTTCTATACAAAACACAAAGTAAAAAAGTTATAATAAAATATCAGTAGACATACAAATGAAATGAATATATATCCAATTAGGGGCATCAAGGAAAAAGTTCACAAAAGAGGTAGCATTTGCCAATTAGGGGCATCAAGGAAAAAGTTCACAAAAGGGGTAGCATTTGCCATAAACTTCTAAATTTGACTAGGATTTTAACAAATAGAGATAGGAAGTCTTGGGAAATACGGGCAAGAACCGTGCTGTTCACAATGGCAGAGCCTGGAGACATCAGCAGAGTAACAGTTTCAGTTATGTATCATGGGAAAGGATGAGTTGCTTAGAAGTTGTCCAGTAATGATGCCCAAGGGCTACTGAAGAAAAGTACAGTCAGTAGAAATAATTCAAAGTTTCAAAATGCCAGGAAGACTACTATGGTGGGAGGGAACTGAGTGAAGGTGTTCTCTTATTAGAGAAACACAAAAATTCCCAAATTAGAGAAAAATCAAAAGCTGGAGTCAAATTGAATCCAAAGGAGACAGCATGACTGTGCAGGTGGTGGTAGGCATTTGGTTTCTTCAAACATCAGGACAAATGGAATAGGAGAAAACAGTCAAAAGAAGTTCAAAAAAGCCTTCTAAGGAAAAAATTCATAGCAACAACCAACCCTCTTTCCAATGACTGATAATAAAACATGATTCCTTACCTCCTGACAAAGAAATTATGTACTTGTTGGAGATTGGAACATATGTGTTATGAACCAGGAAAATGTGGGAATTACTTTTGCTTGACAATGTATATTTGTTAAAGGAGTTTTGTTTGATACTAAATGGTTATAACTTTGCAAATGAAGGAATAGAGGTGGAAAGTAAGAAAAGCTTCTTACTTGAATTAGAGATGTCAGAACATAGTGAATAGGTTGATGGACATAAAATAGTCAATAAGTCTAGGGTTCAAATTCCACCTTATGTGACATGAATAAATCCCTTAACCTCTTATAACTCAGTTTCCTCATGAGTAAAATGTAGTTATCAAATTTAAATGATATCATGTAAATAAAGTGCTTTGTAAACTTTTAAAGTACCATATAAAAGTCAGTGATATTATTAGGGTGTAATGAGGTAAGTTTAGATAAATATGGGGAATAATGGAGTTGAACTTGATTCAGTAGACCATAACCCCTTCAAATATAGGTTTATAAATAGAGAATTATGTCAAAAGTTGTATTTGGGGGTGATTAAACTAGGAATGGAGTCAAAGACTCAGCAAAGGGCAAAAAGATGGTCACTATAGTATACCAGACATGAAATGAGGAGAATCTGAATTTAAGCAATCAGATTGAGAATGGAAAGAAAGGTAGAGGTAGAAAAAAAAAAGAAATGTTAGTACCTGATAATGAGATTTGGGCATGAAAAAGAGTTAAACATAATTGTAAGGATTTGAGATAAGTAAAATGTTCTCCTGGTTCTTATTTCACTTTATATGTGTTCTTATTTTGACAAAAATTGTTGTTTTCTGAAACCATCCTGCTTGTCATTTATTATAGCAAAATAGTATTACATCAAAGTAATATATACAACCTGTTCAGCCATTCCCCAGGTAATGAACACCCTCTTAATTTCTAATTCTTTTCCACCACCAAAAGAACTCCTATACATATTTTTGTGCATATAGGTACTTTCCCCTTTTCTTTAGTCTCTTTGAATTACAGACATAGTAAGGGCATGAAAAGTTTTATAGAACTTTGGGTGTAATTCCAAATTGTTCTTTAGAATGGTTAAACTAGTTCAAAACACCAACAGTACATTAAAGTCCCAATATTTCCACATGCTCTCCACCATTTTTCATTTGTTCTTCTGTCATGGTAACCAATTTGATAGGTATGAGATGATATCTCAGAGTTATTTTAATTTACATTTCTCTAATGAAAGTGATTTAGAGCATTTTTCCATGTGGCTATTGATAACAGCTTCATAGTATAGTGAATACCTCACTTGGCTTAGAGTCAGGAAAACTCATCTTTCTGAGTTCTAATATGACCTCAGATACTTCCTAGATTTGTGACCCTGGGCAAGCTATTTAAACTTGTTTGCCTTAGTCTCCTCATCTATCAAATGTGCTGGAGAAGGAAATGGAAAACCACTCTAGGTATCTTTCCTAAGAAAATCTCAAATGGGGTCACAAAGAATTGTACATGGCTGAAAATGAACAATAACATTGAGAACTGTGATTTCTTATTCTGAAAACTGCTGTTCATATCCTGTGACCATTTATCAACTGTGGAATGTCCCTTTTTAAAAAAATTAATTTGACTCAGTTCCTTATGTATTTGAGAAATGAGAGTTGGTGTGTGTCAGAGAGATATCAGAGAGAGTTTGGTGTGAACATTTTCCTCAGCTTTCCTCTTTTCCTTCTAATTTTGGCTGCATTAGTTTTGTTTGTGCAAATGATTTTTAATTTAATGTAATCAAAATAATCTATTTTACTTATTGTGATCCTCTCTATTTCTTGTTTTGTCTTAACTTCTTCCCTTATCCCTTAATCTGACAGTTACATTTTCCCCTATTGTCCTAATTTGCTTTTGATATGACACTTTGTCTAAATCACACCGCCCTCTTCACCTTCTGTTAGTATGTAGCATGGAATGCTGGTTTCTATCTAATTTCTGCCAAACTACTTTCCCATTTCTCAGCATTTTTTGTAAAATGTTGAGTTGCTATCTCCAATGCTTAAATCTTTGGGCTTGTCAAACACTAGATAATTATGGTCATTTGCAAATGTCTGTTGTTTACCTTCAATTGATCCATCATTCTTTTTCTTAGGCAGTATCAGATTGTTTTGATGATTACTTGCTTTGCAACATGGTTTGAAATCTGCTACACTTTCTTCAGTTTATTTTTCAGTGATTACCTTGATATTCTGGAACTCTTTTTCTTCCAGATGAATATTTTTATTATATTTTTATAGCTCTATAAAATAATTCTTTGGTAGTTTGAATAGTATGGTAAGGGATATGTATATTTTGTCATTTTTAGTGAATTGACTCTGCCTAGCCATGGACAATTAGTAGTTATACAATTGCATTAGATTTTTTTTCATTTGATGAATGATTTATAATTGTATTCAAATTAATTCTGGGTTTGTCTTGGCAGGTAGACTCTGAAATATTTGTATTGACTACAGTTATTTTAAGTGGAATTTCTCTTTCTAAAGAAATAGTGTCTCAAGCTTCAGAATTTTTGCACTTCTATTTTCAAAGTTGCTTCTAGGTGTTTGGAAGTTTTGGGTACTTCCAAGGTTGTGTGATGTGAGGAGAGGTTTGGTCAGTACTCTCCTAGGCTGTGCTCTGTTCCTTACAAAGGCAGGGCTCAGGAACACTATTATACTTTTGTTTCTTAAGGAGATGTGTAGACATGCTGAGAGGATAAGTGATTTACCTAGTGACCTACAACCAGTATGTAGAGGTGAGAGTTGAACCTACATTTTCTGAACTCTGAGATTACCTTTTAAACCACTATGCAACACTGCCTGTGAACTGTTTTTTATAGCTCAGAATAATCCTATGTTACAAAGTAGAACAGTGGTGAAAACTTTTAAAATGAAACCATAAAACTCAACTCTATTCAATGTGTTTTGACCCATACATGTATATACTACCAGGTTCTGGTTGACGTTTTGAAATTTATCATCTGTGATGATTCCCAGAGGACAACTGTGATAGAAAGAAATGTCTTAGAGTGGGAATGTTCATACTTTATTCTAAAATAGTACCCACAAAATAGCTTATTTTGCCTTTTAAAATCTGAGTAGTTGTTTAGCTTTGTATTACTTTATTCACTGAAAAGCTTAAAAGTATTTTAAAATATATTTGAAACCTGTCAGCAGAGCAATACTCCATACTTTGAAATCTCTGGGGTAATGAAAGGGAAGAGTTGTTTTGGAATGTAGACATTAACACATGAAAGTTGAGTAAACATTCAAATGATATCCTACTTCCTGTGTTTTGGTTAGTGCTATAATTGAGAGGCTGCAGTGCCATTCAAGATAGGGAGAATTTATGAACTTGCTATCATTAGGGGAAGAAGGTATGGCAACAGTGTGCAGATACATGCACTAGCTTGAACAGCTTCTTCATAGCCAAGAAAGCTGGGTTGGTAGATTGCTGGCCAAACAAAGAACAGTTTGGAAGTAAGTAAGCTCGTGTTTGCCTTATTGCTGAACCCCACATTTTATCCTTAAGAAGACAACTTGGCTAAAGCTAAAAATCTAAGCCTCTACATGAGCATGTGCATGTACATATGTGTATATGTACTCAGACCACTGCGCATACAAACACACAGTTTCTTTAATTAGGGTGAGACAGGTTTTGTTTTGTTTTGTTTTGTTTTGTTTTGTTTTATTTTGCTAGCTTGGCAAGCATTTCTACCCTTGGTCTTGTATTTTATTAGTCCTGTAGAAATACAGCTGTTAGTTGAAGGTAGAATTAAGCTATTTTTCAAAGTTGTATTTGAGGAATTTCAATAACACAGCACTTAAGGAGATACAAAATTCATAATTGAACTTCATGGATATGTGATAGTTGTCTCCAGAATTTGAAGAGCTGTCATGTGAAAAATGAATTAGATTTGTTTTTCTTGGCCTAAGAATTGAAGAACAATAAGTGGAAGTTGTATATAGGTAGATTTTTGGATCAGTACAAGAGGAAATTTTTCAACAATTAAAGCTTCCTCAAAAAAGAACAGATTGCCCTGGTATGCAGTGAATATTTTATCAATAATATTAAAACAGGTTAGATGACTCCAATTAACCTGGTATAGAGATGATTCCTGCTAAAGCTTAAGCTTTCAATTAATCAAAGGGTGTTTATGAACTATCTACTGTGTGTCAGGGCTGTCCTAGATTCTGGAGACACAGATATAAAAGTCACTGAATACATATTTTACAGACTAGATAAACACTAAATATCTTTTAATTTGGGGATTCTAAAGGAATTTTAGGAGCAAATTACATTTTATAGTAAATACTGAACATTTTTGAAAGGACTAATAAGATGGTTAATCATTCTTTTGACTAATATAATCTTTGTCTTATGAACATACTGCTCTTTGTCTCAAAGTATGTTATCATCACTTAAATTGGCCATGTATTTTGATCATTCTCAAATTTTATGGATCATAGTCACATTAATGTAAGATATAAAGGATATGGTATCTTTTGTGCTTAGTATTTGTTGGATTAATAAAATCACTTGATTTTAGTTGAACAAAATAAGGCCTCACAGCTTTTTGTTTTCCAACCATATATGAAAGTCATTCAAGATCCCTTGACAATAGAAATAATCTTACTCAGTGATCATCTGATGTGAAACATCAAGAGAAGCATAAAGTAGGGAGAGGTATAATTGCCAAAGGCATTTGCCACTGTAATGGAGGAAATCCAGAGACAGATACAGAATTCAGACTGTGAATCTGATTATGTTAACTTGTTTATGTCTTTTTCAAACAAAAAACACTAAAGATGTTTTAAGAGAAACTGTGTCCAGTTAGTTACTTAGTGATCTCTAAGGAAATAAAGGTACAAAATCATTTCCAAGTGCATATAAACTTCAAATAAACACCTATATATTTGTTTTTTCAAGTCTGTATGAAAATGCCTATGTAAAGTAGAAGTAGTTGTCATATAAATCTTAATTTTGTCCTTTCATCTGTGAATATATTCAAAGAGGCTTGAAAAATTCATAAGTTCCCTGTAATGATGCAGATTTCAAATCCTCCATGTCTTCTTGTCCTATGTGCCTCTCATCCACTTGCTCCCAAAAGTTTGGCACAATGGGCCCACTCAATATTGTGTGGGTTTTCTTGACTTTCTCTCAAGGTTTGTGAGAATACCAGTATAGCATTCTAGCTTTCTATCATTATTCCTTGCCCTTGCCAAAACTTAGCCTATCTTTTCCTGCCATGCTATTCTTTGGAGTTCCTCATTAGTTATAAACTGTAGCCTCCTCATAGCTATTTTATGCCTCTCCATTCCTTTCTGTGTACTTAGTTCGCATCTTTAGTTGTAACCATGAAAATGTGGTTTGCCAAGACTGTGAATTGCCAAAACTGTAAAGGTTTCAGCCAAACTGTAAAGATAATTTTTAGTGTCTTGATTTAAAATCTAAAATTAAGTGGTCACCATGGGAAAATTCCCAAATATGAAAATACCCAAGTCAGCTGGATTTTATGGAGATTTTAATTAATACAAATGAAGGAATTAAGGGAAGGAGAGAGAGAGAGAGAAAGAGAAAATAGTAGAAAGAGCCTAAGCCAAGTGGCCTATGCCTGAGCCTAAGGGAGAGCGAGTTAGTCTTTATCACTTACCACAAGATCGTCTCCAAGCAAGCTCCAAACCTCCGAACTCCAACTCCAAATAACTTCCAATCCAAAAACTACTGCCAACCATCTCATATTCAATAAGTCCCTTCCTTTTAAAGAAATTTTCTCTTATGTCACCTCCCCTAAATTTTCACATCTACCAATCACCTTAGACGCTTTTTCCCAGGACTGCCCATTCTTAGTTCTCATCTTCTTTTGTTCTCACCTTCTCTGGTTAGATAAAATCTACTGAGTACTTCATACCTCTTTTTGTTAAGCTTGCCTTTTGTAAGTTGCTTGACCTTTTAGTTATTAATTTAACCTTTATAGGTACTTAGCACCTTTTTGTATTAGATCTAAAAGTAGACCTAGCTTAAGGTTCTAGCTTTACTATAAGTATGAGTTAGGGGCTATTCATTGTTCAATCAGGAGTTTGCAACTTTATCTTACCCTAAGGCACTGTCTGAGTAGGGTGGAGTAATTTTTAAAAGTTCTCAATACATTCCTGATCAAGTATCTTCATTGTTAAAAATGGGGAATAGCTAGACAAAATCTTCTAAGGTATAGTCTAAGTCGTTTTTAAGATTCACATAGTTCTTTAGGAAAAGATGCATATTTACTTTCATGGAAGTTTGGTCACATGAAAAGAGCTTTGAAAGCTCAAGACAAGGCAAAGCAGCAAGCAACTATTAAGCACCAACTATGTATCATCCAAAGTACTAATCCCTGGGGATACAAAGAGAAGCAAAAATAGTCTCTACCCTCAAGAAGCTTACAATCCAATGGGAGAAAAAAAAATGGAAAACAACTCTGTACAAACATTGAATACATTGGATAAAGGAAAGAGAATTTGATAGAGAAGATGCCAATTAGCATCATGGGGGATTGAAAAAGGCTTTTTGCAGAAGGTGAGCATTTAGTTTTAGTGAGAAGAGTTAGGAGATGAAGAGGAAGAGGAAGAGAATCCCAGGCATAGGAGATTCAATGAAAATGCCCAGAGTTAGGATATGGAATATCCTGTCTGAAAAATAGCAAGAAGGCCAGAGTCACTAGATGAAAGAGAACATGGAGAGAAAAAAGTATAAGACTGGAAAAATAAGTATGGAGCAGGTTACATAAGATTTTTAAAACTAGCCAGAGGATTTTATATTTGCTCCTGGAGGTGATAGAGAGCATATTAGATTTTTCTGGAGGTCATGGTAGTCTGAAGGGGTATTGTGACCTAAAAGGTTATTTCCAAAATAGATTATTATCTCACAGGAAGTCAGAAACCTTACTTTTTCTACCCTTAGGATAGGGTCCTACATGAAAGAAACACTAATATTTGCGATTTTGAAAGAATGAATTACCTTATATTGATTTAACATAAAAACTTCTCAGAGAATTTTCATAATTTTTGTTCATGTTATTACATATTTGTTGATGAGGAAAGTAAAGTATAGATGAGGAAACTAAAGTATAGATAAGAAAAATGATCCTCAAAGAGATTAAATGACCTACCTAGAGTTAATCTGGCAAATGGGAAAGTTAAGACTGAGCTGAGATACTATGTCATTCCTACACTAGTGTCATCCTATACTATCTCTTCAAAATAAAATTGCCTGTAAATCTCAGTATTTGAATTTAAGACTTTTGATAACTGAAATTTGTTGCTATATCCAACATACTAAAATTAGGCCTTAAAAATGCCATTGATTAATTATTTATACTGCTCATGCCAATTTCCTTCAGGAAGATAACCACCAACTAAATCATGTTCAATTATCCTGCAGTTTCTATTTATGATTTTTTACAATTTCCATGTATTTGTATTATATATTATTACATGACATAAAAGTTTTTATTTTGATGACAAATTTTTGATTAATTTGACAGCATAATTACTCTAGATCCTACTGTGCCAATGTAACATAACTTCTCAAAGGTGCTACCATTACAGAAAGACTTAAAATATAGACCTAAAAGCAAAGTCAGTATTTTGTCAAAAGCCCATCTTAAATATGCATCAGCAGAGTGACCATTAGCTATCGAAATTTTGATCTTGGTAACCCAAGAAAGAAATGAAAATATAAGATAGTTCAGACCTGTACTTCTAGTGATAGAGAAAGATGATACTAAGATTTACACAGTTCTCCAATTACCACCAAACATGATATTTAAATGTAGGTAATCGATGTCTTATCTTAGTCCAGTGACCAGTCACACCATTTAGGAATGGAAATATTAAAGAAATTAAAGATTAATAAATATTTCTTAGGTTTTTTGGGGGAATTAAATTTATTTGTTAAAGTTGAGTTCTCAAACTTTAAAGCTAACTTCTTTAAAATTGACTGCTCCCAAAGGCAAGAGGAAAAATTATCCTATGAAACATTCATCATTATATTTAGTATAATATATGATGTCCATAAGGAAACAGACTTCCAGGAAGATTATTACAGCTTTTATGGAAATATGCTTCAAAAGATAGAGAAATAGACAAATCATTTCAAAATGTTGATATGCTTCTAAGTCATTATATGCTTTGAAAATCTGACTTATATACCAAGTGGAACATAGAGTGGGGATGGAAGGAGTGGTGAAACTATTTGGAAAAATGATTCAAGATGAAGAAATGTAATATTTTAAAAATTACAGACTATTCAGAAACCCCAGGTCTATTCAGCATTGCAAACTTTTTTCAAGAAGAAAGCTGGAAGATACCAAAGAGGACAAAACCCAAACAATATCACAAAAAATGAAGTGGATATAAACCTCAATATCAGATAACTGGTTAAAATATAGCAGTTGTTTCAGAATCAGTTGCCTATATATAAACACACCAGTATAGTTAGGAAAAAAAGCTCAAAATTCATGTCAAGTTAGAAAAAAGAATAAAGAGGAGAAAATCCTGTGCCCAATTATACTAACAATAATTTTACTTGCTTAATCAAGATGTCTAGACTGAAAAGTAGGTAATGAATAAAAATGATGGCACTGTTTGACTCTATCAGAATTGCTTACAGAAATTTAACTGTTGTAGAATGTTTAGCACAATAAGAAATCTGAAATAAAACTGCCTCAATCGGCAAAGATTAGATTTCCTTGTAGTGTGGAGACACATGGAAGCCAAAGGCAACAATGGTTTGGAATGTAAGTTTCTTTTCAAAACATTTTGGAATAGGAGAATGGAAGATCATCAGCAGTATCATCTACCAAAAGAATGAAAAGTAGGGGAATCAAAAACAAACCAGTAAAATTCATACCATGAAATTCAGGTATTGGCTAGATTTTCCCAATAACATTTGTAGGGAAAATGTGAAGATCATCAGCAGTATCATCTACCAAAAGAAAGAATAGTGCTGCTACTTGTAGAATGATTTTTTTTTCAGGGGAAAGGTGGTGGCTCTATGGATTGAGTCAGACCTAGAGATCAGATACTTCCCAGCTGTGTGACAGTGGGCAAATCACTTGACCCCCATTACCTAGCCCTTATCTCTCTTCTGCCTTGGAATCTATTGATTCCAAGACATAAGGTAAGGGTTTAAAAAAATGAATGATTTTTTTTTTCAGGAATCACAATAATGAAACACCACATTTTGACTCTATATTTTAGTACCCAATGTATCATGTGAGAAATAATAAATAATATTTAGATTATTTTAAGAAGAATGGCTGGGCTTGACTGAATACAGAAAGAATTCATACTAGCCATTTAAAGGGATTCAAGGATTGATTTTCAAGATTTCTCAAGAAGAGAAAGATGAAAAAATGTAGATGGTACTATTATTTTTTAAATAATTCATCAATAAATCTATTGATTTATTTGCCTACTTTTTTGCTTTTATGCAATATTTTTCAGTGGCTTATCTTTCAAAGGTATCCTTGATGAATATATGGAATCCAATAGACTTTTCTTTATTATGTCATGTCTTCATAGTAAGAGATGTTGAGAATATAGTTTCTACTGTCTATTTGTTGATTTTTTTATTTTTTTAAATTTTTTAATTTTTATTTGGTCATTTCCAAACATTATTCATTGGAAACAAAGATCATTTTATTTTCTTCCCTCCCTCTCCCTCCCACCACCTCTCCCATAGCCCACGCACAATTCCACTGGGTATCACATGTGTTCTTGATTCAAACCCATTTCCATGTTGTTGGTATTTGCATTAGAGTGTTCATTTCGAGTCTCTCCTCAGTCATATCCTCTCCACCCCTGTAGTCAAGCAGTTGCTTTTCATCGGTGTTTTTACTCCCACAGTTTATCTTCTGCTTGTGGATAGTGTTTTTTTAGATCCCTGCAGATTGTTCAAGGACACTGCATTGCCACTAATGAAGAAATCCATTACATTCAATTACACCACAGTGTATTAGTCTCTGCGTACAATTTTCTCCTGGTTCTGCTCCTCTCACTCTGCATCACTTCCTGGAGGTTGTTCCAGTCTCCATGGAATTGCTCCACTTTATTATTCCTTTTAGCACAATAGTATTCAATTACCAACATATACCACAATTTGTTCAGCCATTCCCCAATTGAAGGGCATCCCCTCATTTTCCAATTTTTGGCCACCACAAAGAGCGCAGCTATGAATATTCTTGTACAAGTCTTTGTCCTTATTATCCCTTTGGGGTACAAGCCCAGTAGTGCTATGGCTGGATCAAAGGGCAGACAATCTTTTATCACCCTTTGGGCATAGTTCCAAATTGCCCTCCAGAATGGTTGGATTAATTCACAACTCCACCAGCAATGAATTCGTGTCCCTACTTTGCCACATCCCCTCCAGCATTCATTACTTTCCATAGCTGTTATGTTAGCCAATCTGCTAGGTGTGAGGTGATACCTCAGAGTTATTTTGATTTGCATCTCTCTGATTATAAGAGATGTAGAACACTTTTTCATGTGCTTATTAATAGTTTTGATTTCTTTGGCTGAGAACTGCCTATTCATGTCCCTTGCCCATTTATCAATTGGAGAATGGCTTGATTTTTTGTACAATTGATTTAGTTCTTTGTAAATTTGAGTAATTAAACCTTTGTCAGAGGTTTTTATGAAGATTGTTTCCCAATTTGTTGCTTTCCTTCTGATTTTAGTTACATTGGTTTTGTTTGTACAAAAACTTTTTAATTGGATGTAGTCAAAATTATTTATTTTACATTTTGTGACTCTTTCTAAGTCTTGCTTGGTTTTAAAATCTTTCCCTTCCCGAAGGTCTGACAGGTATACTATTCTGTGTTCACATAATTTACTTATAGTTTCCTTCTTTATGTTCAAGTCATTCACCCATTCTGAATTTATCTTGGTGTAGGGTGTGAGGCATTGATCCAAACCTAATCTCTCCCACACTGTCTTCCAATTTTCCCAGCAGTTTTTAACAAATAATGGATTTTTGTCCCAAAAGATGGGGTCTTTGGGTTTGTCATAAACTGTCTTGCTGAGATCATTTACGCCAAGTCTATTCCACTGATCCTCCTTTCTGTCTCTTAGCCAGTACCAAATTGTTTTGATAACCACTCCTTTATAGTATAGTTTGAGATCTGGGACTACAAGTCCTCCTTCCTTTGCATTTTTTTTTCATGATTTCCCTGGATATCCTTGATATTTTGTTCTTCCAAATGAACTTAGTTATGGTTTTTTCTAATTCAGTAAAGAAGTTTTTTGGTAGTTCAATGGGTATGGCACTAAATAAGTAAATTAATTTGGGTAGGATTGTAATTTTTATTATGTTAGCTCTTCCCACCCATGAGCAATCAATGTTTTTCCAATTGTTTAGATCTAGTTTTAATTGTGTGGAGAGTGTTTTGTAGTTGTGTTCATATAGTTCCTGTGTTTGTCTCAGCAGATAGATTCCTAAGTATTTTATATTAGCTAGGGTGATTTTGAATGGTATTTCACTTTCTAATTCTTGCTGCTGAAAAGGGTTAGAGATATATAAAAATGCTGATGACTTATGCGGGTTTATTTTGTATCCTGCAACTTTGTTAAGTTGTTGATTATTTTTGAGTAACTTTTTAGTTGATTCTCTAGGATTCCTTAAGTAAACCATCATATCATCTGCAAAGAGTAAAGAGTGATATCTTGGTCTCTTCATTGCCAATTTTAATGCCTTCAATTTCTTTTTCTTCTCTAATTGCTACTGCTAGTGTTTCTAGTACAATATTAAATAATAGAGGTGATAATGGGCATCCTTGTTTTACTCCTGATCTTATTGGAAAGGCTTCTAGTTTATCCCCATTGAAGATGATGTTTGCTGATGGTTTTAGATATATACTGTTTATTATTTTAAGGAAAGGTTCTTCTATTCCTATACTTTCTAGTGTTTTCAAAAGGAATGGGTGTTGTATTTTATCAAAGGCTTTTTCTGCATCTATTGAGATAATCATGTGATTTTTGTCAGTTTGCTTGTTAATATGGTCAATTATGTGGACGGTTTTCCTAATATTGAACCATCCTTGCATTCCTGGTATGAATCCTGCCTGGTCATAGTGGATGACCCTTGTGATGACTTGCTGGAGTCTTTTTGCTAGTATCCTATTTAAGATTTTTGTGTCTATATTCATTAGGGAGATTGGTCTATAGTTTTCTTTCTCTGTTTTTGACCTGCCTGGCTTTGGTATCAGTACCATGTTTGTGTCTTAGAATGAATTTGGTAGAACTCCTTCTTGGCCTATTCTGTCAAATAGTTTGTTTAATATTGGGACTAGTTATTCTTTGAATGTTTGATAGAATTCACTTGTGAATCCATCTGGACCTGGGGATTTTTTCTTAGGGAGTTCTTTGATGGCTTGTTCAATTTCTTTTTCTGAAATGGGGTTGTTAAGGTAATTTATTTCTTCCTCTTTTAGTCTAGGCAATTTATATTTTTGTAAGTATTCATCCATATCACCTAGATTGCCATATTTTTGCCATATAATTGGTCATAGTAGTTTTTAACAATTGCCTTAATTTCCTCTTCATTAGAGGTGAGGTCTCCTTTTTCATCTTGGATACCATCAATTTGGTTTATTTCTTTCCTTTTTTTAATTAGACTGACTAGTACTTTGTTTATTTTATTTTTTTTCAAAGTACCAGCTTCTATTCTTATTTATTAAATCAATAGTTCTTTGACTTTCAATTTTATTAATTTCTCCTTTGAGTTTTAGGATCTCTAATTTAGTCTTCATCTGAGGATTTTTAATTTGTTCACTTTCTAATTTTTTAATTTGCATGCCCAATTCATTGACATCTGCCCTTCTTAATTTGTTAATATATTCACTCAAGGATATAAATTTCTTCCTGAGAACTGCTTTGGCTGCATCCCATAGGTTTTGAAAGGATGTCTCATCATTGTCGTTTTCTTCAATGAAGTTATTAATTGTTTCTATGATTTGTTCTTTAACTAACTGGTTTTGGAGAATTTTATTGTTTAATTTCCAATTAATTTTCGATTTACCTCTCCATGTTCCCTTACTAATTATTATTTTCATTGCATTGTGATCGGAGAAAGTTGAATTTATTATTTCTGCTCTTTAGCACTTGTTTGCAATGTTTTTATGCCCTAATACATGGTCAATTTTTGTAAATGTACCATGTGCTACAGAAAAGAAGGTATATTCCGTTTTATCCCTATTTATTTTTCTCCACATGTCTACTAACTCTAATTTTTCTAAGATTTCATTCACTTCTCTTACCTCTTTCTTATTTATTTTTTGGTTTGATTTATCTAGTTCGGATAGATGAAGGTTCAGGTCTCCCACTAGTATAGTTTTTCTATCTATTTCATCCTTGAGTTCCTCTAGTTTCTCCTTTAGAAATTTGGATGCTATGCCATTTGGTGCACACATGTTGAGTACAGATAATTCCTCACTGTCTATACTGCCTTTTATCAGGATATAATTACGTTCTCTATCTCTTTTAACAAGATTTATTTTTACTTTGGCCTTGTTGGATATCATGATTGCGACTCCTGCCTTCTTTTTGTCAGTTGATGCCCAATAGATTTGGCTCCACGCTCTTACTTTCACCCTATCTACCTTTCTTATATGTGTTTCTTGTAGACAGCATATGGTAGGGTTTTGGACTCTAATCCACTCTCCTATTCATTTGTGTTTTATGTGTTAGTTCATTCCATTCACTTTCAGAGTTATGATTACTAGCTGTGTATTTCCCAGCATTTTGATTTCTGTTCCTTTACCTGCCTTTTCTTCTTTCACTATTTCCTTCTACACCAATGTTTGCTTTTGAACAGTCCCATTTGTTCCCACCCTTATTTTACTTCCCTTTCTACCCCCCTCCATATTTATCCCCCCTTATTTTCCCTGTAGTCTTTCTAAAATTAATCCCCCACTCCCTCCCTCTCTTGTACTGCTTCCCTCCCCACCAGACCGTTTGTTCCCCTTCTACTCCCCTATAGGGTGCAAATCTATTCTCTGCCCCCAATGGATTGGATTGTTTTTCCCTCTTTGAGTCACTTTCAAAACATGTAAAAGTTGAGTATTTCCTGTCTCTGACCTCTTTACCCTTCCAGTGTATTGATGTTCTCCCCCTCCCACCATGAGCTTCTTTATGACATATAAATTTACCCCCATTTGTTTCTTTTCCCATTTCTTTTAATATTAACCTATTTTAAGCTCTAGTTATATATATATATATATGCATACTCATTTGTATGTATTTTTGCATGCATATATCTATATACCTATTTATATCTTGTCCTTTCATTCTATACATTTTGTTGCTGTTCCCTCTAAGTATACTTCTTTTTGCTGCCCAGGTAATAACAACAGTTTTTAAGAGTTACCAATTACCTCTTTTCTTATAGGGATACATATCATTTTAACTTATTGAGTCTCTTAAATTTTTTTTTGTTTTTCTTTTTTCCCCTCTTTTTTAATTACCTTTTGATGATTCTTTTGAGTTCTGTGCATGGACATCAAATTTTCTGTTCAGGTCTGGTCTTTTCTTTATGAATTCTTGAAATTCTTCTATTTTGTTGAATGACCATACTTTCCCCTGTAAGAATATAGTCAGTTTTGCTGGGTAGTTGATTCTTGGTTGTAGACCTAGTTCCCTTGCTTTCTGGAATATCGTATTCCATGCCTTTCTTTTTTTCAGTGTGGATGCAGCCAGATCCTGAGTTATCCTCACTGTGGTTCCTTGGTATCTGAATGACTTCTTCTTGGCAGCTTGTAATATCTTTTCTTTGGTCTGATAGTTCTTGAATTTGGCTATAACTTTCCTGGGTGTTGTCAGTTGGGGATTAAATACAGGAGGTGATCTGTGGATTCTATCACTTTTCCCTCTTGTTCAAGGATTTTGGGGCAGTTTTCTTTAATATAATGTAATATTCCTGTAATATAATGTCCAGGCTTTTTCTTTTGTCATGGTCTTCTGGTAGGCCAATAATTCTTAAATTGTCTCTCCTTGAATGATTTTCTAAATCCTCTGTTTTGTGAATGAGATGCTTCATATTTTCCTCAATTTTTTCATTCTTTTGGTTTTGTTTTATAGTGTCCTGCTGCCTTTTGAGGTCACTCGATTCTAGTTGTTGTATTTTGGTTCTTAAAGACTGGATTTCATCCTTAGTTTTTTGGTCATCCTTTTCCTTTTGGTCAGATTTTCTTTGGAGGTCATCTTTCATCTTCTTCACATCATCTTTCATCTGCTTTGCCTCATCTTTCATCTCCTTTGCCTCATTTTCCAGCTGGTTGATTTTGGCTTTCAAGACACTATTTTCTGTTTCCAGATGACTTATCTTAGTTTTTAAGTTCTTTTCCCAATTGTCTTCAGCCTCCCTTAATTGTGTTTTGAATTGCATTTTGAGTTCTTCCAAAGCCTGTATCCAATTCGCTGGGATTTCTGATTTTTTCTTTGCTGGGTCCTCCCGCTCTGTTTCATTCGCTCTTTGCTCATTACCTGTGCAGAAGCTGTCTATTTTAATTTCTTTCTTCTTTTTCTGTTGTTTGCTTGAGTTTACTCCTTTGTTGCTCCCCGTATTTGGCTGTGCTCTTGCTCCTCTCATTTTGTTTTGGTTTTGAGGTTGTCAGTCTCCCCTCTTGGAGCTTTGTCAGATCTCTTGGTACAGTCTCTAGGGGAGAATGTTAGCTTCCCTGTCCTCTGGAGGCTTTTGATTGGATTGAGTTCAATTGGGTTGGGCTGTATGTGGTATGAAGCTCTGAGGTTCTGAAGACTCCTGGAAGGCTGGACCACCCAGGCTCTCTCCAGTTCTCTCCAGCTGCTTCTCAGCTGTCCACAAGTGCCTTTGCCCACCTCCCTAAACTCTGAGGAGTTTTGATGGGATTAGTTTAACTGGATTGGTCTGGATGTGCCCCAAGGCAATGGTGAGACTGGAGGCTGGGCCAGTTTCTCCCTGGCTTCCTCCCCACTGTCCAAGCTGGATGCTCTGAGCCGGGCACCCCACTGCTCACAAGGTAGACCCTGCAAACCAGCACCTTTGCATGCTCAGAGGTTCCCGCTGCTGCTGGGGGCTCAGCCCTCTGGGTTGTTGGGGAGGGGTCCTTGGACCTACCCTCTGCCTTCCCCTTAGCCCTGAGTATTCTCAGATTCTGGCTTTTGGGGGGGCGTACCTTTTGATTTGAGTCCAGAAGGAGGGTTCCCCGCTTCTGTCCTGTTGTTCAGATTGAATTTCGGTGCCCTAGGAGCATTCAGTCTGTATCGGTTAAGGAAGGGTCTTCCACGAGGTCTGAACTTTTGCTGTTTGCTAAGCTGCCATCTTCCTAATTGTTGATTTTTTAAAAATGTAATGTAGTTGAAAAAATATACCTTTGAAGATACCCCTTTGACAAAGTTATATTGAGTTTACAAAACCTGTTTCATGAAATAGATGAAAGATAACATCCCAGTCATCTACATTTGAAAAGTAAAGTTCATGCAAGATGCACATAGACTAGATTATAGCAATAACTGAGTGAGTTATCTAATTAAGTTAATTAATCTGTTCATGTGTATAACCTAGATGTGTCACTGTAAAAATATAATTAGTTGAGCCCAGAATGGACCAGCAAGAGGAGATGGGGCTGTATTTCATTAGGTAAATTGTGTAGTGTTTTAAATTATCTTATCCTACTGCTTTAACAAACCATCTTTTAAACATTAATGTGACCTCAGCACTCAAGTTTATATTCCTTTGAACATCTTGACTACTAAATATATCAAACTTTCTAGTTCCTATGGCTTTTTCTTACTCTACCTTTGTCATATAGTAAGGTGGTCAGACTTTGGGACTTCAAAATCAGTCCAACATGTCCCTCTTCCAAGATCTTATAATAATAGAATTCCCGACATTATAATCTCCTGTCATTTCATCTATTTTCTCAGATCTTTATTCTGAAATATATTCTTTATTTTCACTGAGACTCTTACTCCCCTCCATTCTTCCTTGTTCTCTTAGTCTTTCATCCACATTCTGATCTTAATTTAATCCATTTACAATCTTGACCCTATAGTTCAATAGTTTTACTGTGTACTTCCATCCTAGGAATCTTACTCCTGTGGCTTTCTATTGATTATTCTTTAATAATTCTCATTCCTGACTCACCTCTAATGTCTGCTTTCTTCATTCCCACTACTGAACTTCTGAAGACTATAAATTAATACTATCTACTCTCAAATGGACCTTCACTACAATATAGAAATCCTTTTATATGTCTCTTTATTTCCTGTGCTCCTCTCATCAACTGGTCAAACCTCTTTGCCTTCAATCATCTGAGTCTCCTGATTCTCAAGAGATGGCTTGCCTCCTGTTTTGCTGAGACAATGAAAGCTATTGGTCTTGAGTCCCCTCATCTCTGATTTTCTACATTTCAAATCTTTACCTCACCTTTATACATCCCCTTATTCTTTGCTTCAGTCTGAGATGATGAAGTCATATTTTTTTATCAAGTTTAACCTCTCTACTTATGACCTATGATTCATACCCTCTCATCTCTTCTAGAAGTTTTTCCTATGATTTAACTTTTCATTTCATCTTTACTCTCTTCTGATTTATAGACATACTCCTTGTTGCCCACAAACATACTCAAGCCTCTCATGCTGTAAATACATTTACATAACCCTCAAATTCTCTCTCTATTCTTCTTTTTCCTTTCACTCTTAGAAAGAGCATTTTTGGGCAGCCAAGAAGGATCTGTCACTCTGGGGAAAGAGGTGAGATCAGTGGAATCAGCACATGAGTGCCCTGTGACAAGCACTGGGGAAAGAGATTAGAGTAGTGGAATTAGTGTATGGAGCAGCCCAGTGTAGACATTTTCTGTAAAGGTTGAAGAATGACACATTTCAAACATACCTAGAGGAACTCTCAGTAGAAGGAACAACTCTGGTGCTCATAACCCCAAGGGGAGCTGGCACAAGGAGTGGAATCCAGCTAAATCCATTACACCTGACACTTGGGGGACCCTAAGGACAGTACTACATCCACCCCCAAAGTTGAGCTGAGTCTCCACATATAGGAAAAATCATGAAATTTCCCCTCCATTAGTTAAAGACAAAGAAAAGGTCCAAATATGAAAAGCTATTTCATCAAAAGGGAAGACAAAAATACAAGTTTAGAAGAGGACAGCAATGCCACAGGCAAATGTGAAATTATATCAGGCTAAAAATGAACTCCTGGAAGATTTCCAAAAGAGGATAAAAAAATAAGAGGGGCCTCAGAAGAAAATTTAGAAAAGAAAATTATAGGAAAAGTCAGTATATTAGAGCAAAAGCTCATTGGAGAAAATAGATTCCTAAAAAAGAAAATATAAAACCTCAAACAAGAAAATAATTCTCTAAAAAAAGAAGTAAAAAACTCAAAATAAATACAATGGCTACCTAAAAATTAGATTTTGACAATAGGAGACTAATTATTCCATAAAAAGGCAGGAAACAATAAAATAAATTTAAGAAAAACTAGAAGGCAATCTGATATATTTCACTGGAAAAATACCTGACCTGGAAAATTGATCTGACAGCCAACCTAAGAGTCATTGGAGTGCCTGGAAGCCAAGATTAAAAGAAAATCCTGGACCCATACTACAAGAAATTATCAGGAGAAAATGCCCTGATTGTTTTGATCAACAGAGGAAAATTGAAAGGTTCCACCAATCACCATGTGAAAGAGATTCTAAATTTAACAGTCCTAGGAATATTACAGCCAAATTCCCAAACTCCCAGGCCAAGTATATAATACTGTAAGCAGCCAGAAAAAAAATAATTCAAATATCATGGAGCCAAAGTCAGTATTACACAGAACCTAGAAGCTGCCCCACCAGATGGCCCCCCACCAGAAGCATAAAATGTTAAAAAGAAAATTAAAAACTCAAGAGATTCTATGGAGTTTAACTGATCACTTAATCCCATCTCATTATATAACATGATGCCTATGATAAGGTGTCTATGATACTGGAAGTAGCTCAAGTACCTAAATTTCCTCAGTCACTTAAGGTTTTCAAGATACTTAAAAGATTTTTTACTACTGAGTGGGACAATTAGTAGGAGAACAAAGTTGAATAAGATGGAATGATATCTACCAAAAAGGCAAAAGAAAATCAAGAGATAAGGAAGAAATATGCACTGGAAAAGAGAATAGGAGAGAAATTGGGGGTAAATTACTTGAATGAGGAGGTATATAAGAATCAATAAAATGAGGGGAAAATACGGGTAGTGGTGGCAGTTAATATTTGAACCATATTCTTATAGTAATTGGAATAACATCTGTAAACAGTTAATTATAGAAAATCATGTTACCCTATAGTAGTGAGGGCAAACCTTTTAGAGACAGAGTGCCACGCCCTGCCACCACCCAAATACCCTGACTGAATGTCATAACTATCCTCCCCCAGAGACCAAATGTCACACACCCCCAGGCCAAGTACTGTGTCTTGCACTCCTTACCTTACCCCCCTTCCCCTCTTACCTTAGACAGGATAGGGAGGAAGTACTCCCATTGGGCTGCTGGATGGGGGGTGGTGGAGGGATGAGAGGCATGCATGGAGAGGGAGGACAGAAAGTGACCTGAGTGCTCTGCTATGTGCCACACTGTGAACTATGCTCCCCTTAGACCTGGCTACTCTGTAACCTCAATATGGGAATCACCTTCACCACAGACTCAACAGGCTGCCCTCTGCACTACACCTTCATGCAGTATGGGAGTCCCCTTCTTCCCAGTGCCTTACCCCAAACAGGGAAGGGAGGAAGTGCTCCTATTGGACTGCTAGGCAGAGGAATGGGTGAAATGAGGAATATCCTCAGACATACATGGAGAGAGGGAAGGGAATATATCTGCCCTGAGTCCCTCTGGCTTTCTAGTAATGAACTCTTCCAGGTAACTGCAAGCATGTCCACAGAGAGGGCTCTGCATGCCCTTTTTGCCATGTGCACCATAGGTTCCTCATCACTGCCCTATAGGGAAGGAAAAAGGGAGGGGGAATAATAAAACAGGGGATAAACAAGAGAAAGGTGAGAGTCAGAAATAAAAATATCTTTGAACAGGCAAAGGCAGAAAGGAGAGTCATAAAAGGAATAACATAGAGGGAAATATAGAGTAATCATAACTGATTGTGAATAGGATGAACTTGCACATAAGATGGAAAAGGATAACAGAGTGGTTTAAAAGGCAGAATCCCCCAATGTGCTCTCTATAAGAAAAAGTATTATTTACTTTCTGACTCCCATGTATCAAAAACAGCTCTCATAACCTGACTTCTGGTCCCAGAATTCCATAGGAACTACTATTTTAAAGGTTGCCAATCTTTTTAGCATTTTGACATCTTACACTATTTTCTGATACTCTCTCCTCTAGGGTTCTGTGACATTTTTGCCTCTTAGTTTATTTTTATCATGATGATATCTCCATTTTCTTTGTGGGTCATTACTATCTTCAATCCCCTTTTATACCCAAGAGTATATTAATATTCTATATATTTGCTAGGATAAGTAAATCTGCCTTATAATTAAAATCTCATTTGGATGAATCCCAAGATGTGGGGTGCATGAGGAAGAGGCAGAGTGACATTTAGAGACTATTATAAAAGTGAGCCTGGGCCATTAATCTAAGGCCTAACTGATGGACAACTTACATATACTTTTGAATTTTATAGGTATTGGAATAGGAAAAAATTAAAACATTCCATACTGAGATACTTACCTTTAAAATAAATAATATTGTCTTCCAAATAAATTTTTATGCCCCCAATCTATTTTATTAGTATTTTTAGAATATTTTTACCAGGAATTAGTAATTTCCAAGGATTCCAGTATAATAATAATTCATAATATTGCAAGGTCCAGTTATATCTGAATTCGGCAAAACATCATTTCTAAAACACTCTTAATTATTGTAGTCTCCACCAAAATAGAAACTACTTATCCTAACTTACTCTATGCCAAATTAATAGTAGAAAATGACCTTTGTGTTTCTCAATGCAGTTGGCTAGCCTATGTTAGTATTTTAACTAGAAATCTATCAATACTCTTTGAATTTCAATACATACCTATTAAGTCATCATTTTCATTCACTTCCATTCTTCACTACATTTTTGTAAAGCCCTCCTAACTTTGCTTTAATCTAATGGTTACACAAATTTCCAAAATCATTCCTTGCTTTTCAACAAAGTAGGAAGGATGGTATAGCAGATAGAGATATGGTTTCCAGAACATCCTGGCAATGTGACTCTGGACAAATCATTTAACTTCATATTATAGGCAACTTTTTAATATTCTAAATTGCATTATTATACTATTTTCATTCTCAAATTATTTTTTGTTGACATTACTTATTCTTGGTCTCTCGCCATGCTTTTTTAAAATGGATTTTTTTCTTTACCGTCTCTTTTTCAAATCTTTTCCCCTCTTCTATCGTCTTTCTCTGAGCAACTTAACAAACAGTTTTGTATTTTGAAACAGCGATAGTTTTGGCCATTGTCACTCTCTGTATATAAATTATTTATTTTCTGACTAAAGAAAATGTTAAATCCTTTGAATTTCCTTTTTCAGGTGATCAATTTGTATGAAGTAAAGTTCTTTTTGTGATTGCCAATCCTGACATTAATCTTGAACTTCTCTGAAGTAATATATATATGAAGATATATATAGATATATATATATATATATATACATATGCATATAAATACATATATTTGGAATCTGCTGAATATCACCAGACATTTATCCTTTATCCTGATCCCAAATGTTTTGGCTTAGACAAACTATAATATGCATTGTACTCAACAATTTTTCTTTGAATTTACAAACCCCAAGGAAGTAAGCTGTCTGTGCCCGATTCATTTATACTTAACTCGTCAGAATATTGTTTAGTAAGAACCATTTGATCACATTCAAAGAGACTTATAAGGCTCTACAGTAGTTCTCTCCATATATCTTTGAGTAGGATCTGTACTTCTTGATTAAAGGCATATTATAGAAACTTTTTTAAAATTTTGGGTAAAAAATCTAGGTATTTCAAACAAAACTTGCTCTATTCTTCTTCCTAAATTCTAATGGTAGTTTTCCCTACGTTTTCAGGTATGCTTCTCATTAATAAAATTGATAAAGTCACTGACAAAAACATACATATGATCTTTCATGGTTATAAACCATATAAAAGAACCTTCTATTACTGAAACATCAATGAAAGTGATATTTAAACAGGCAAACTAGCTAACCAAATTAATTTATAACTCTTCCAATACTTATATTGCTTCTAATTAA
The DNA here is from genome assembly GCF_027887165.1 of Monodelphis domestica. NCBI lineage: Eukaryota > Metazoa > Chordata > Mammalia > Didelphimorphia > Didelphidae > Monodelphis > Monodelphis domestica. Next base: position 143,123,557 of record NC_077227.1, on the reverse strand, counting down.
TATAATACTCTACCAGGGATATAAAGATAAAGAACTTTTTTCTTAAGATAAAATTGAAACTTTATTTTCATATGTAAGAAATATGCTTTATTCTCTGGTCCTCAGTCATAATTTCATTGTAATGGGGAAATGGACTTTCAGTGAGACCTCAAAATCTTTTATAATTGAAACAGGAGCTTTTATCCTGTTTTTATATTTGCTGGTTTTGAGGGACAGGACTAAGACCCATGCCATAGATTAACTGTGTTTTGTCAGGCTTTTGCTTATTTCCTTGAAAGGGTTGAATGAAGGAAGAAACAAGAGAAGGAAATGAAAAGTATAAAATTGAATTTTAAAGTTAGGAAGAGACTTGAGGTCAAGCTGAAGAAGAAGAAGAAATTGAACTGAAGGAGAAAAATGGTCTAGAAATATAGGAGGAGAAAGATTAGAATTGAAAGCAAATGAAGCAAGGAGAAAGTGGTATTCAAGGAAAAAAGATATACAAAGGGTTTCAATTTCCCCATTGGAAAATGAAGGCATTTGACTATCTGGCCTCCAAAGTCATACTGCTCTAATGCTATTATCCTATGATCTAAGATGGATTAGAAGAGGCAGTTGAAAGATATAAACAGAAGGAAAACAAAAAAAAATATTTGAAGTGGAGGGGGATTATGCAACATTAGAGATCATACAATCCATCCATGAAACAGAATCCTATCCATCATGTATCCAACAAGTGATCATTCATCATTATTTGAAAATTTCCAGTGATTATCTCACAAGACAATCTGTTGCACTTTTGGATAGCTCCAATTGTTAGGCAGTTGGGTTTTTTTACAAATCTCAGATTTTACAACTTTACCTTTTATTCCTTGTTTATCCTCTCAGGTCAAGAGAATAAATTGAATCTTTTTTCTATAGCCCTTTAACTACTTGAAAACAATTATCATGCTTTTTATGAGTCTTCACAAGGTTAAATATCTCAATTTTCTTTAATTTATGCTCATATGAGATGATCTCAAAAATAGTGTTTCTTTCATTTTTAAAAAACTTTTAAACCCCAGTTCCTAGAATAGTAATTGGCACATGGCACTTAAATGTTTGTTGATCATTATTCATTCTTTTTACCCTCCAGTTTATAAAAAAAATATTTTTTTCTAAATTGTAGTACTAGAATTGAACTTAATGCTCCAAATATGGTCTGAACAAAGGTATAATACAGCAGAACTATCATCTCCTGAGAAAAGAAAAATCCCAGATCTTTTACAAATAAACTGCTCTCTAGATACATTTCAATCAATTAATCAATAAACATTGGTGAAATGCCTACTATGTGCCAAACATTGTGTGCTAAATAGTAGGGATATAAAAGAGCCAAAGGCAATACATACCCAAAAAGTTACTCCTATCTTGTTTTAATAATTGATTTTTTGAATCTAAGCATAAAACTTTAATTTGCCTTTTGGATTTCATCTTCTATTTGACCTATTATTCTAGCCTATTAATCTTTTTAAATACTGGCATTGATACTCTCATCTCATATGTAAGCTATATCTACCTGCCAACTTTGTATCATTTGTATTTTTGAACTCTGACAGAGCAGTATCTAATATAATACAAGAAGTACAGTAGTGCTCAGTAATATTATACTGGGAAGCATATCTTACCCTGGGCAAGCACACCAAATGAAATCTGTGTGAGAGGTGACAGGACACAATTTTGAAGACACTTAGGAATTGATTTTTAAAATATCCCCACAAGGGAAAGATTTTAGATTTGAAAAGATCACACTCAGCATTGTTATGAAAAAGCAGAGGGATGGAGGGGAGGGATAAAGAAAAAACAAATAATTACTAATAACTTAAATCAGTTGATTGGTGTAGTGGACAGAGCACCAGGAAGAACCAAGCTCAAATTCAGCCTTAACCTCTTACTGGCAGGGTGACCTTGATCATGTCCCTTAACCTCTGCTTGCTATATATTCTTTAATTATGAAGTAGTAATAATAATAGCATCCACATCCCACAGATATTTGCAAATAAGATATTTGCACCTACTATGGTCTAGGCATTGTGCAAGTGCATAATAGGACATAGTAGGTGCTTAATAAATGTTTTTTTTTTCCTTGCTGATCCACATGCCATCTTTCTCAACTCTATAATCAAGAATATCTTGGATGAAAAAAATGAGAAAGGAACTGTTGGTCTTTCTAGACTACTTATTGATTAACCAAATGAAAAAGAATTGCCTTATTAAAATGAAATACTCATTAATAACTTCTCCAATAAGATATATCCCATGCATAAGATCATAAAAGACTCTTTAGTAAATGAAACCATAAATGAAACTTTGTTGACTCTGATTATCCATATAAAGCAGCTTCTAATATGAGATGTTTTGACTATAACTCTACATAAATGACTCTCAAAGTTTCTAGCCCTTCCCACTCTTCTAAGCTCCAAGCCTAAGTCTTCAACTGCCTGTAAGATCTCCATCTCACTGCTGCACTGGTACCTCAGACTAGTGTTTCATCTTTCATCTTGAACCTGTTCCTCCTTAAGACTTTACTATATGTGTTTAAAGTAAAACCATTCATCTTGTCTTCCATTTTCATACCCTTGGAGTCATCTTTGACTCTGATCATTTTTCTCATTCACTCACATCCCATAAATGTCATCTCTTTGCACATTTGAAATCTATTTCTTCTCTTTATTCTTACTGACACATTTTAATAAAAGCTTTTATGACTGCTTGCCTGGACTTCCTTACAGATTTTCTTATCTCTACTTTCTCTCACAATTCACTATTTATGCCACTAACCAAATAATATTTTAGTATTTTATTTTCCTATTACATGTAATAATAATATTCAACATATATTTTCTGAAATTATAATATCCAAATTTTCTTCATCCACTCTCTTTCCTACCCCCTCTTGGAAATGTAAGCAAATTTATTTGGGTTATAAATGTATTATCAAGCAAAATATACTTGCATATTAGTCATTATTGTAAGAATACTCATATAAAACCAAAATCCCAAATAAAACCACCAATAAACTAGAGTGAAAAATAGTATGTTTTGATCTGCATTTCAACTCCAACAGTTCCTTTTTTGGAGGTGGATAGCATTCATTCTTTGTCTTAAGTCCATCTGAATTTTCCTGAATCAGTGTATTGCCACAGTTTATCATGCAATATTGCTGTTACTGTGTACAAAGTTCTGGTTCTGTTCATTTCACTCTACATCAGTTCATGTAAGTCTTTCCAGCTTTTTCTGAAATCATCCTCGTTATCATTTCTTATACTATAATAGAATTCTATAACCATCATATACCACAATTTGATCAGCCTTTCCCCAATTGATGTATATCCACTAAATTTTTAATTTTTTGCCATCACAAAAGCTGCTATAATATTTTTGTACAAATAGGCCCTTTCTCTTTTTTTAAATTTCTTTGGGATACAGACCTAGTGGTTTTATTATAGGATTAAAAAATATACCAACTTTTATAGTCTTTTATAGCCATGGTTCCAAATATTCTTTTGGAATTGTTAGATCAGTTCACAACTCCACCAACCATGCATTAGTGTCCTAATTTTGCTACATCCTCTCCAACATTTATAATTTTTCTTTATTGGCATATAGACCAGTTTGATACATGTGAGGTGGTACCTCAGAGTTCTTGTAATTTTTATTTTCTAATCAAGTGATTTAAACAGAGCCTGGGAGCTCTAGAACTTGGTTATAATATTCCTGGGAGCTGTCATATGGGAATTTATTTCAAGAGGTGATCAGTGAATTCTTTCAATTTCTATTATCCTCTTATTCAATAATATCAAAGAAGTTTTCTTATATATTTTTGTAATATGATGCCTAGGCTTTTTAGTTTTAATCATGGCTTTTAGGTAGTATAATAATTTTTGAATTGTCTCTCCTCAGTTTATTTTCTAGGCTTGCTGCTTTTCCAATGAGATATTTCATATTTTCTTCTATTTTTCTTCTTTTGATTTTGTTTTATTGTTTCTTAAAGTTTCATGGTCATAAGCTTCTACTTGCCCAATTTTAATTTTTAAGAAATTAGTTTCTTCTGTAAGCTTTCAGTCCTCCTCCATTTGTCCAATTCTGTTACTTAAGTTATTATTTTCTTCTTGTATCACTTTCATTTCTCTTCTCCATTTTTCCTCTTAGTTTCTTATTTAATTTTTGACACCCTTTTTGAGTTTGTCTAGACCCTAAGACCAATTCCCATTTTTCTTTGAAGTTTTGCATATAGGTGCTTTGATCTCACTGTCCTCTTCTATTTGTGCCTTGCTCTTCTTTGTTTCCATAATCATTTTCTTTGGTTAGGTATTGGTTTTGGGGGGGATGTTTCTCATTTTCCAGTCTTTCTATTGACTTTTATTTTAAAGGTTTTCCTTGCTATTACCCTCAGCTCTAGTTCTGGGTTTCTGCAAGTTTCAGTTCTTCCAAGGTGGTACATTGGCCTCTGGACTGGATGCTTTGAAAGTCACCTCCCTCTGCTGATTCATTCTCCCTGTGAGCCTACTGATCACATGCAGGGCCTAGAGTACTGTCATCTATCTTGTGCTGGAACTCAAAACCTTACCTTGCACTTATAACAGCAAGGCACATTACAGTCTGCCTTGTTTTAAGGCTTGGGGCCTAACTTCAGGCTTGTGCTAAGACTTGTAACTTCACAGGGTGGGCATGAGGGTGTTCTGCTATTTGCTTAGGCAGTGTTTTGTAGTCTTGATGTTGACTTGGGTGCAGGTTCAGAACTTCATGCAGTGGAGGGAGGGCCATGGGGCCTGTTGTTGGTTTGTGTCAATGTTCTTTGGTGTGGTCTTGCTGCAGGCTACACTCCCTTCTTATCCCAGTGAATCAGGCCCACTTTGCCAATCTTCCATGTTGCTTTCTGCAGGAAAATTGCTTCACCTCATCCCTTTGTTGGTTTTGCCACTTCCAACAGTCACTTTAAAGCAATCTTTTAAGGTTGATTGGAGAGAATTCTCAGAGAGGTTCAAAGTTTCCATACTTCTGCTCCACAATCTTGGCTCCACCTCTCCAAATATTATTTTTTAAACATAGATCTAGTCATTTTATTCCTATGCTTAAAATTTTTAATGGCTTCCTAGTATAAAATTCAAACCCTTCTGGCTGGCACCTAAACCCTCCACAAATGGATCCCATCTTTCCTTTCTAATATTATCTTTCATTTTACTTAACTTGACTCATGGTAATCAAAGCAAACTATAGAATCCTATTTCCCTTGAAGGCATATTGAACTCTTTCCTCACACTATTCTTTTTTCCAGGAAAAGCCTTCTCTTCTTTCATTCAACATTCATGTTGAACCATTCTTTGTCTTCTCATATTTCATTATTTATAATAAGAATGAACAAAGGCACACTACAAAAAAATTGCATCTTTTGTGACATCCATTTCAGAATATGAAAATCAGGCGATTTTAATGACATGCATGACAAATAGATGAAAATTGAAAGAACTGAAAAATTTGTAAGAGAATTTTTACAATAAACTATTTCATTTAACTGTTTTTCTCAGTGACAGTGAAATAACCACATTTAGATTCTAGCATCATAGTCTTGTTCCTTAAGTATCAGAGATATAGATATTTATTGAATTGAATGTGCCAGTAGTTATTGACATCTACCCAATAGATATTTTATAAACAAAAATTTATGCCTATGAAGTTTGAAACACAATAGTAGTGCTGGATATACAAAGAGAAAACTGAAACAGCCCTTGCCCACAGGGAGCTTTTATTTTTCTGGGGAATGAGAATAATAATAATGATAATAAAATATTTACAATAGTAATATTTATATTGTGTTTACCACATGCTAGATTCTGTGCTAAGAATTTTACAATTATTATTTTATTCTCACAACAACCCTTTAAGGTAGCTTCTATTATTATTCCCTTTTTAGAGATGAGGAAACAAACAGATTAGTGACTTGCCCAGGGTCATATAGTAAGTGACTGAATCCAGATTTGAACTCAAGTCTTCTTGCAGTCAAATATTTCCAGCACTCTATCCCCCAGGAATACAATGTGTGGAAACAAAACTATGGCATCTAAAGAGGAAAAGTAAAGACTTTGAGAAATGGACTTGCTTTTTAAAAAACTAAAAATAAGTCATCTTAATAATTTGGGGGATTTTTTAATAAAGTTCACCATCTTCTAAAACTCTAAAATATAATAGCTCCAGTTGCAACTATGATGGAAGCAATATGTAAATGGCATTAATGTGAAAATGAGTTTTCTTCTCACAACTGATTTGAATTCTTCCTACTTATTGGATATAATTTATGAGCTCCTCTATGCTAGCTATTTTTCACTTGTCAGAAGACCTGAATAAGAATAGTGTGTACAACTATGTACTATGACGATAATATATTTATTTTCAAACACTTTTTTACACATTTTTCTTTAATATATCTACAATTAATAGTTAAACATATACAAAGACCCCATGACTATATCACATGTTAAATCATTTATTCTTATGTACATGTCTATTGCTGTGATTTTGGAATACATTAAAGATTACATCCTCTTAATTTGTAGTAAAGCATTACTGTGACAATTATGTGATGTCATATAAGTACCTAATTCAGTCAGTAGTAGAAATTTAATAGTTCCTTTTATTGACATAGCCAGAAAAGGTCTCATTAATTGGCAGCAAGGCCAACAGCTGCAAACTGTTTACATGTGACAATTTTTTGGATAAATCAGAGTTTATACAGTTGTATGTAGTTTTCTCCTTAAGTCTAGATAGCATCATATGGCCAACTCCCTGTTCAGGAATTGCTTGAATTAACCCTGAAGTTTTCTTAAGGAAAAGAAAAATAACATTAAGTACTTTTTTGAATATTTTCTCCATAAAACTGTCTCCATTTAAATACTTACATTATATTGAAATCATTGGAAGGAATAGAATTACTTAGAGGAAAGATCTAATTCTTTGTTTAACTATGTACTTTTCAACTTTCAGAAAAATTACCTTAGAATTTTCATTCTTACTACAATATGGAGGGAAAAAAATTTAGCTTCCTGGTCCAACAGTTGAAGCAGTAAAAGACATAGGAATCAGATTCCCTCGACTCAAAGTACAAATGAATGAGGAGCTGGCTGCAAATCTCTTATTGAAATAATTGGAGTTATCATTCATTATTTAAAGTACCATTTTGTTGGGATTTTTAAAATATTAATTTTAGCAATGTAGATCCACCTGGAGATACTATATTGTCAGATACCTTAACCATCTCACCTAGTTCTTTCTGCTATCTATTTTTCATGAAAAAAAATCTTTCATTGAATTTCATATGAATATAGCACATAATCCCTCAATAGGGTAACAAAAATCACTTAAACTTACTCTGTAATTTCACTCATTAATATTTTTATATGCTGAAAAACTTACCAACTGCTGTGAGAGAACTTGACATTTAAGTGTTGTAGAAAACTCTCAGGTGTGGAAGATCCCTCTGCCAATGCAAGTCAAACCTGCCTCTGAAATTTAAAGAGAACAAAGAGCATTGAAAGGTTAAGTAAAGAATTTAGGACATCTATTTGATATTTTTAAAATTCCAAATAAATCATTGTAACAATTTTCAGGATTTTAATAAAGTTTTCCATCTTCTAAACTCTAAAATATAATAGTTCCAGTAATCTAGAAGCAATATGTAAGTAGCATTGGTGTAAAAGTGAGTTTTCTTCTCAGAGCTGATTTAAATTCCTTCATAGTCATTGGATATATTTTCTTGGCTCATTTATACTAACTGTTTTTTACTTCTGAGAAAGTCTGAAATAAGATATGTGTGTATCACTATGTCCCCCAGGGGTCACCTATGTTACCCAAAGGTCACTCAGACAAAATGTTTCAGAGTTACTCTGAGGTAACACCTCACAACTATCAGATTGGCCAATGTGACAGTAAAGAGAAATGATAAATGTTGGAGGGGGTGTGGCAAAATTGGGACACATGCATTGCTGGTAGTATGGTGAACTCATCCAGCCATTCTGTTGGGCAATTTGGAATTTGGCCCAAAGGACTATAAAAGAATGCATATCCTTTGATCTGTACTGCTAGGTGTGTATCCTAAATAGATGATAAAAAAAAAGGGGAAAAAACCTACTTATACAAAATATTTATAGCAGATTTTTTATGGTGGCAAGGAATTGGGGAATGACTGAACAAACTGGTATATGATGGTGATGGAATACTATTGTGCTATAAGGAATGATTAACAGGATGATTTCAGAAAGAGCTGGAAAGAGCTACCAGGAAACCAGGAAAACAATGTGCAATAGTAACAGCAATATTGAGGAATGATCAAATGTGATAGGCTTAGCTACTATTAACAACACAATTATCCAGAACAGTTGTAAGAGACATGTGACAAAGAAAGCTATCTACCTCCAGAGGAAGAATTGTTGGAGTAGGAATGCAAATGAATGCATATGATTTATCACTTGTTTATTTGGGTATATGTTTTGGGGTCTGGGTTTTATAATATTATTTACTTACAAAAATGAATAAGATAGAAATGCATTTTGCATGAAATACATGTATAATCCAGAATGGATTGCTTGGCAGCTCCAAAAGGGTGGAGGGAAGAAGGGAGAAAAGCAATTTGGATCATATGACTTTGGAAAACTTAATGTAGAAACTTATTAAAATAATAAAATAAAAAATTTTTAAATGTGTCAGAATTGGGCCTTGAACCCAGAAGGGTACTAATAAAGCATTGCATGCCCTCAAAGAAGAAACAATTTTGCTAAGGAGAAAGGACACATGAACACAGAAATAGAGAACTATTCAAATATAATACTGCTGTCAAAAAATGCAAATATTCATAGTATTAAGTAAATATAATTTTGCTGAGTGAAAGACTAAAATGAAATAGAAAGGAAGATGGAGAAAGTTGAACAATATCTGCAATCAAGAGGTAGTGGTCCACTAATGAATTAATCATGAGGCCTCACTGCCATTTGTCCTCACCTTCTCCTTGTCTGTAACTTCACTTTCACCATCCAACCCAATTACATGGCCTGTGAATATGAGACTTCAACGAAACCAAAAGTTATTTCTCATCAGAAAAATGATGCAGATATAGAATAGAGTTACTATGAAAGTGGAAGAAAAGCCAAAATACGGACACAAGAACATAGGAATGAGGAAAATAAAGGCCAAACAAAAAGTTACATTGATAAAGCAAACTAGTTAAAGAAGAAAAATCCTTAATTGATGTTCTCTGTCCTCCATGTAATGAACTCCCAAATATGCATGTGTTTGTGTTGCAATATAGTAGTCAGAAGTTTGTGGGTCAACAAATGCAGTTTTTCACAATCTCTTCTTTTTTTTTCAGTGCAAACCTGCCCTTGCATGTGTATTGAAGGTTCATAAAGCTCTTGGAGCTTCTCAGAGTTAATCCATTGTTGTTCAATTATATAGCTTCTTTGTTCCAAGTGTCTGCTTAAACACATGGAACTAATGTCATCATTATAAAACCAACATGGTTTTGAATGCACAGAATTTTAAATTATGGAAGGATAAAAATGTACTGATGGTACCACTACAGGGACTATCTTTGTGGAAGTAATCAGTTTATCACAATTCTCGTTTACATCTTAAATGTTAAAATTAAAAGAATAAGTGGAAAAGAAGTTCATTAAATGGGGAAATCATGAAAACAGGTCTCTAACTCTTCCTTCTTAAGACCAGATTCAAGATTTTTGTGATATCCCTGGCCTTCACATGCAGGACAGGAACAGCCCCAAACACATGCCTTTTCCTGCATAAAGCAATTTGATATAGAGTTCTTCTAGGAAAGCTTCCATATACTACTGTTTCTTCATATGAAACATTAAGTAATTGTGAGATTTGTTTTTCTTAGGAAGCTTATAGTTTGCTGTTTATCCCCCTCAAACTTTTTCATTTTATGACAAACTCAACTTTTTTCCAACCTTACTTTTTTCCCTATGTAAGTAGTTCCAGTAGTTATCACTCATAAACTTGTACATTTGTGCCTCAGTAATCAGAGAGGCAGTTCACTTTGATGCTTTTTAAAAAAATTTGTTCTACTTTTATGGTGGGACTGTTCATGATTTACTATAATCATTAAAAGGAGTTAGACCTTAATCCACCTCTGTGTGTGAGCATTTCTTGTAAATAAACTGATCCTTTGTCTTCCAGCAAAAAAAAAAAAATCTACGCCTTGAAAAAATTAAAATGCAATTATTGGGAACCTCTCTGCTTCACTTTTTCCTTGGCATTGTATAATGCCCTAATTAGGGTGGAAATTCAATACTCCACAATTAGTGGGCTGTGTGTGACTAAGGACATTCTGTTTTGTAAGCACATTGAAAGTGTTTATGTGGCATTTAAGGTCTGCTGGTTCAGCATTAGGATATTCATTGAACTTTGGTTTGCATATTCAATACACATAGCTTTACTGAGTCCTCAGTTTTCCACATTCAAATGGCAATTAAAAAAAAACTATTTCTCTCTGCAGTAACTGCATTTCTAACAGCTCCCAGTTTTTGCATTTATACACAGCCATGTGTTGGACAAGTAGGGTACTAAAGTATGTGTGTGCATACCATCAGAGCTATGTAGATAAATTCCACCTAGTCAGTACTAGTCTTTTAACAGTGACCTAGAAAGTGTTTTTAAACAAAACCAGATTAATGACCTTGAAAGCATTGAAATGCCAGATCCAATATTTTGTCGCATTTTTTTTACTCCTAATATTCTACATTGTTTGACTATGATGTCCAAGTACAAAAAACCATCTTGAGACCAAATAACTAAAAAATATTGCTTCAACCATGGCCAAGCACATTGCATGTTTCCAAATAAAAATAGACACATGCTCTCATGCTTAGTCCTCATGTGCCAAGTATCAGTTGAGTCAGCTTCAGAAAAGAGTCTCACCATAAAGTTATGATGGAATGGAGCAAGTGATCAGATGTGAGTTGGTAAAGTGAATCCTTATTTAGAAAATACCACATGAAAGACTGGTACTGGACTAACAGAAATGACAAAGTGGAAGGATAAGACTATTTTGGAAATGGAAAGAAAAGTAGAGTGTCATTAATTTGGTGGAAATGTCCAGTTTTTTATAGTAAATACATTGCTGTCCCCAATGGGAATCAGTATAATGGAGTGTTGCTCTCAACACCTGGATGTGAATCTTGACTAGGACATTGACTACCTCTGTAATCATGAGGTCACTTCTTCTCAGACTTTGAGTTTCCTCATCTCTAAAATGCAGATAATAATAATTTCATTACTAACCTCAAAGGATTGTTGTCTAGGGAAGCACCTTCAAAATCTTAAAATGCTTTCAAAACTGTTACTTAAAAGCAGAAAAAAGCTTTGGTTTTAATGTGTTCCTATTCCTGAATAATTCATTTAACTTTTTCTATTCTCTCTAGTATAAAGGAACTGATTTTTGAAATTAGTTTCAATTCAATTTAGTAAACATTCATTAAATACCCCCAGTACAAAAGTACTGTTCTAGTCATTCAAGATGCAAATATTTTTTAAATGAAGCAAGCATATTCTCAATGAAGTTACATTCTTTTAGTGGGGTATATAGATAAGTACAATCAAGGGGAAATCCTGGTGTAGAGTAATAAGTACAGTGTGATCTAAAAGTCTTAATGGAAAATTAGAGTAGCAAAACTTTTAAATGCAATAAAACCTTTGGGACAGCAGTGTAAAAAGGGAGAGTGAATGAATGATAAGTATTTTATAGTGCCTACCATATACAGCTATGTACTTTAATATTATTGGCTCTTTTTAGCCTCACCCAGAGTAAGAGAACTAGTTTGATGCTGAATTTGAATTCAGGTCTTTCTAACTTTAGGCCCAGAGTTCTATCTACTGTGCTATCCACCTGGTTGCCCCATCCTTAATGTTATGGAAAAGGGAGATATCCCAAGGGACTTATGATGAAAAATGTTATTCACCACCATAAAAGGAACTGATAGAGTTTGAATTCAGATAGAAACATAATATTTTCTACTTTATTTCCTTCATGAGTTTTTTTCTTGTATATGTGATATGTCTTCTTTCACAGTATGATAAATATGGAAATTATGTATTGCATGAAAACACGTGTATATCATATCACTGTCTGAAGGAGGGAGAGAATTGGGATCATAAAATATTTAAAAATATGTTAAATTTGTTTTTACACATAATTGGGGAAAATACAATAAAATATTACCCTCCAATTTTTAAAAAATACATCTTTATTTTTACAAGAAAGAAACATAGGAAGGTAGGTAAATAAATAGATTAGATATATAGACAGATTTATATAGACAGACAGACAGACAGACAGACAGATAGATAGATAGATAGATAGATAGATAATAGATACAACCAGAGTGCCTTAGGAAACCATCTGGAGGTAATGAGAATCAGGAAAACTTATTGAAATAACTAAATAACTGAGATGAGCGGTCAATCTATTTAGGCAAATCAATAGTAAACAAGATTGGACAGAATGCAGAAACTGAAAAGGGGAAGTAACAGAAAATAAGGCTGGACATAGTAAATAGAGTTTAATTGTTGATATCTTTAATGTTAATTATAATGGTAATAGTCCTTTGTCAAGAAAATCCAAAATGGAATCACAGAGTCCAACATGATTGAAACTATTGAATAAAAGCAAAGGAATTAATGTTTTATTATAGGAAACCACTGAGCTTTAAGTAGGGACATGATGAACTTGCAAGTCTTGAAACCAATTAAAAATATGCCTGCCTGCATTATGAAGAGCAGTAACAGAGGTGAGTCTCTGACCTTAATAAGATTTCCAGGAGTAGTCCTTGAAAAGAAGATAAATTAGTAGAATATAATATGCCAGATTTGAGATCAGCAGAGACATGGACTAAAATCTTGACTTCAACACTCATAAGCATGTGACAATGAGCAAACCACTTAATTTCTCTAAATCTTGGTTTTATTGTCTATAAAATGAAAGTAATAATTCTAATAGTGTCTAATAATAATATTATTCTTAGTTGTGTCTATTACCCCATTTGGGGTTTTCTTGGTAAATAAATTGGAGTGGTTTGCCATTTTCTCCTCCAGTTCATAATACAGATGAGAAACTGAGGCAAACATGGTTATGTGACTTGCCCAGGATCATACAATTAAGTGTCTATGACAGTATTTGAACTCATGAAGATGAATTTTCCTGATTCCAAGCCCACTGCCCTAGGAACTGTGCCATCTAATTGCTCTATATATGATAATAATAGCTAACCCACACATAATGCTTACTATGTGTCCGGAACTATACTAAACATTTTACAATTATTACTTTGTTTTCTCCTCACAACAACCTTGCATACTATTATTATTCCCATTTTACAGTTAAGGGATTTGTCTTTGGTCATAGTATGTATCTGAGACTGGAATTGAACTCAGGTTTTTCTGACTCTCATCCCAGCATGCTATCCATTGCCCCAACAAGCTGTCCCTCATAAGGCGGTTCTGAAGATGCCAGGAATTATTTAATATAAAATATTTTGTGAATATTATATTCTACATAAATCTCAGTTATTATTATTATAACCCAAGAGGGATTTCATGAGGGCCTGTACTAGGGTATTTCCAGTGTGAATGAAAAAAATGAGGTCGAATTGAGGGAGATCATGGAGGTAGAATTAATAGGACTTGGCAACTGATTGAAAGTAGAGGCTGACAGAGAGAGAAGAGCCTGTTAGAGTCTGGGGATGCCTTGGTTGAAAGTAGGAACAGCTGTGCCCCAGAGGCTGTGCAGCTGCTTATGATTTTGTGGGCTGATTTAAGAGGCTTCAGGGTGTACCCTCGGCATTGGTGTTAGGTGTTGTGGGAGAAACTTGGCCTGGAGTAAATGGAAGAAGGTTTTAGCATATGGCTTGTTTTTTTTTTATTCCCATTTTAATTTTATTTACATCACTGTCATTTCCCAACCCCTTTCTCCTCTAACTCCCCCCCCAAGAACCCACAGGGAGGCAGAATGTCCAAGGGGAAAGATTGCTGGCTTTTGTAATTAAGAGGACATGGGCTCAAATTTTATTTCTGTCACTATGTGAACTTGGGCCTAAATTTCCTTATCTAAAAAATGAGGGGCTAGACTAAATGGCATCTAAGATCTCTTCTAATTTTGTGTATGGTTCCATGATCCCTTTTTTGTAACAAAGAAGAACAGAAGACAGAAACCAAAAGGAAAACATTTAAATATGAAAAACCAAACAAGTAAAAATAAAGTAGAATGGAATGCATTGCCCTTATGTGAATATGAATGCCACATTTCCACACTCATAGTCCCTTACCAAAAAGAAGGAGTTATATTTTATCATCAGTCCCTCTGGTACCAACACTGATTATTTTATCAGTTTAAATTCTGGTCTTAGGGTGATGCTTTCCTTTATACTACTGTCGCTCTTTTGTATAATATTCTCCTTCTTATAGTCTTACAAGTATATATATTATTTAAAAAATTGTCTCTTAAGTCCTCAGATTCCTAATTTCTTTTATCATAGCTGTGTTCCACTATATTCATACTTTGTAATTTGTTCAACTATTCCACAATCAATAAGCCTCTATCTTGTTCTAATTTGGGGGTTTACTTGGATTTGGGGGTATTGATTTTGCTTCCATAAAAAAGTACTACTACAAATATTTTAGTATATAGAAAATTATCTCTCTATCTTGGACTTTCTTAGGGTATAAGTATAATATTTAACTGGGTCAAAGGACATGAACAAGTTAGTTTTCTAGCATAATTCTAAAATGTTTACTATAAAAGCTAGACCAACTGACAGTTCCACCAACCATGTATTAGTGTACCTACCTTCCTCGATTAATGTTAACTTTGCTAACCTCTATCAACTTTGCTGATTTAAGGCAGGGGAGCAAGGAAGAAAAACTTCAGTGTTATTTTAATTTACACAGTTCATGGATTGTCGTTAGAGAGTTGGCAATGGAATTCAATGCAGATAGACTGTAAATGAAAAGTAGAATATGTTTAGGAAAATCAGTGAATATAAAATAATGTTGGATTCTTGATGTCCTAGTTATTTATGCCAAGTATCACAGTTTGTTAAGGTTGATATCCATGGGCCTGACCAAATAAAAATATATTTATTTATTTATTTAGGACAGAGTATGTGTGTGTATATACACTAGAATATTATCTTTGTTTTCTAGATCCTGATACCTCTCACAAAGATGTGGATATGAATACTGGGGAGCCATTATGAATAAAATATATTTCATAGGACATTTGAACATCAGTCCAGTTATTTTAAATGGGATTTCTCTTTCTAACTCTTGCTGTTGAACTTTGTTGGTAATATATAGGAATGCTGATGATTTGTGTGGATTTATTTTGTTCTTTCAGTTTTACTAAAGTTATTAATTATTTCAACTAGTTTTTAATCACTTCTCTAGGATTCTCTAGGCATACCATTATAACATCTGCAAAAAAGTGATATTTATATAATAAAGAGGTTGGTTTCCTCACTGCCTACTTTAATTCCTCCAGTTTATTTTTTCTTATTGTTAAGCTAGCATTTCTAGTACAATATTAAATAATAGCAGTGATAATTGTCATCTTTGCTTCCCCCTGATGTTATTAGGAGGGCTTCTAACTTGCCCCCATTACAAATGATACTTGCAAATGGTTTTAGGTAGATACACATCATTTTAAAAAACGGCTCATTTGTTCCTATACTTTCTAGTGTTTTTAATAGGAATGGGTGTTGTATTTTATCAAAGGCAGTTTCAGCATCTTTTGAGATAATCATATGATTTTTTAAATTTCATTATTGATATGGTCAATTATGTAGATATGGTTTCCTATTATTAAACCAGTCCTGCATTCCTGGTAAAAATCCTACCTGGTTTTAGCAAATAATTCTTGTGATAGATTTCTTCTTTTGTTAACCTGTACAATTTATATGTTTGTAATATTCATTCATTTCACTTAAATTTTCAGATATATTGACATATAATTGGGTAAAAAAAGTCCAAGTGATTGCTTTAGTTTCTTCCTCGTTGGTGGTTAATTCACTCTTTCATTTTTGATACCAATTATTTAATATTCTTTTCTTGTTTAAATTAAATGAGCCAATGCCCTTTTCTATTTTGTCCTCCCCACCCCCCAAAAAAACCAACTCCTAGTCTTCTTTATTAGTTCCAGTGTTCTCTTACTTTCAATTTTATTAAGTTTTCCTTTAATTTATTGGATTTCCAATTTAGTATTTTTAATTTGTTCTTTTTCTCAATTCATTGATCTGCTTTTTTTCTCTATCTTGTTGATTTAAGCATTTAGAGATATAAATTTTCCCCCAAGTACTGCTTTGGCTGTATACCATAAATTTTGACATGCTATCTTCTCATTGGCATTGTTACTAATGAAATTTTTTTTCTTTTTCTATAACCTGTTCTTTGACTTGTGTTCATTTTTAGCATTAGATTATTTCATTTCTAATTAAGTTGTGTCTTTTCATGGAGTTATTGATTATAATTCTATTGTGTTATGATCTGAAAAGGATGCATTTATTATTTTTTTATTATACCTGGTCAATTTTTGTGTAGGCATCATGTACTGCTGCAAAGAAAATATATTCCTTTCTAGATCTATTACTTTCAACCTTTCTAAATTATCATTTACTTCCTTTACTTCTTTCTTATTTACTTGTGGGTTTGGTTTATCAAGACCTAAAAGGTGGAAGTTGGAGTCCCTCCACCTCCAGGATGGTTTTATTGTCTATTTCCTCCTGGAGGTCATTTTATTCTTCCTTTAAAAATCTGAAGACTATACCATTTGCTGCATATATGTTTAGTCCTGATGTTACTTCATTGTCTATGGTACCTTTTATCAAGATGTAATTTCCTTCCTTATCTCTTAATTAGATCTATTTTTGCTTTAGCTTTGTCTGAGATCATGACTGCTATTCATGTTTGATTTACTTACTTCAGATGATGCACAATAAATTCTGCTCTGGCCTTTTACCTTTACTCTGAGTGGATCTCCTTGCTTCAAATGTATTTCTTTTAAACAATATATCATGCGATTCTGTTTTTTTAAAATCCACTCTGCTATCCTCTTCTGTTTTATGAGTGAGTTCATCCTGTTCACTTTCACAGTTATGATTACCAACTGCGTTTTCCCCTCCATCTTATTTTCCCCTTCTACTTCTCTATAGAATAAAGTAAGATGTGATACATGAATAGGTATGGTTGTTATTACCTCTCTGAGCCAATCACTGTGAGAGTAAGGTTTAAGCATTGCCTGTTACCACTTTCATTGTCCCCTCCAGTGTAATAGTTTTTCATATCTCATTAAGCAAGATAAATTATCCCATTCTTACTCTTCTTCCTCTTTTCTCTTAGTGTAGTTCTCTTTTTTAACCTTTGATTTTTTTGCATAGCATATCATCTTAATCAGTTTATTCCCATTCCCTCTATATATACTCATTCTAACTGCTCTAATATTGATTCAATTTTTTAAATTATAAATATCATCTTTCCATATAGGAATATATAGCTTGGCATTATTGAATCCCTTAAATTTTCTATTTCTTATTTACCTTTTCAGACTTCTCTTGGATCTTGTTTCTGGACATTGAATTTTGCATTTACATCTGGTCTTTACATCAGAAATATTTGGAAATCTATTTTGTTAAATGACAATCCTTGTTGTCCCTGAAAGAATATACTCAGTTTTGCTGGGTAGGGGCTCTTGAATTTGGCTATGTGATTCCTAGGAATTTAGGACTTTTTCCAGAAGTGATCTGTGGATTCTTTCAATTTCCATTTTACCTTCTCATTCAAGAATATCAGGGCAGTTTTATTTGATAATTTCTTTTATTATGATGTCAAACTTTGTTTTTTTAATTGTGGCTTTCATATAGTCCAATAATTCTTAAATTGTTTCTCCTGGATCTATTTTGTAAGTCATTTGTTGTTGTTTTTTCAGTAAGCTATTTCACATTTTTTTCTGTTTTTTTTTCATTCTTTTGATTTTGGCTTATTGTTTCTTGATGTCTCATAAAGACATTGACTTCTAGTTGCCCAATCCTAATTTTTTAGGAATTATTTTCTTCCATCAGCTTTTGAATCTCCTTTTTATTTGGTTGTTATTTTGCTTTTACTTTCTTCTTACATTTACTTCTTATGTTACTCTTCCCCATCTTCCCTCTGCCTTTTTTAATTGATTTTTGAAGTCCTTTTTGAGATCTTCCAGAGCCTAAGACTATTTCATATTTTTCTTTGAAGTTTTGCATGTATTTGCTTTGTTATACTATCACTTTCTTTGTCTTTACCTTGCTCTTCTTTGTTACCATAAATATTTTCTGTGGTTAGATGGTTTTTTTTAAACATTTACTCATTTTCCCATTTTCTTAACTTTTACTTTGATCTTAATGATGCACTCTGCCCTTAGAGTAAAAGGGACACTCTTAAATTTCAGTTTTCCCTTGATAGGACCCCTGACTCTATTTCTGGGTTTTTACAAATTTTAGTTCTTCCAAAGTAATATGATGCCTCTGAAAGCCACCTCCCCCTGCTGATTTAATCACCCCTTAGTTCTGCTGATGTCTTACAGAACTCAGAGCACTGTGAACTACCCTCTTCTGGGACTCAGGATCTAGACTCAGGCTTGGGAAGAGGCTTTTAATATCACTCTTGGCTTGATCAGGTCAGACACATTGTGGACTACCTTGCCCTGAGTCTTGTAACTTCACCTTGAGCTTATGTACAGGCTCTGGGCCACACTCTAGGCTTACTCAGGCCAGGCATGCTAAAGACTGCCTTAAGTCTCTTTGGGCTTACACAGAGGCTCTCTTTGGGCTTACACAGGCCAAGCATGCACCTTGTGCTGTGGATTCAAGACCTCATTGCAGTCATGTGCAAGGGCTTTGGACTTCCCTTTGGGCTTACAGCAGCTAGGTACATTCAAGTTACCTTTTTCTGGGGCTTAGGGCCATGATTTAGGATTGGTAAAGGGTTCAGAGCCTCCTTCTGGGCTTGCACTAGCCAGGCATATTGCAGATTGCCATGTGATAAGGCTTGGGGCCTCACTGTAGTCTTGGGCTGGGGTTTGCAACTTTAAGGGGTGTGTGTTGGGTTACACAGCTGTTGATCTAGACAGGTTCGCTGGGTCTAAATGTTGGCTTGGGCCAACAGATATGGGGTAGGGGGTTTGCTTTTGGTTTGCACCAGTATTCCTTGGTGTAGCCTCCTAAGAGTAGGCTTTATTTCTTCCCACCCCAGTGGGAAGACCCTCTCTGCCTACTTTTCAAGTTGTTCTCTGCATGAAAATTGCTTCACTCCATCTCCTTTTTATTTCTTTAAGTCCAGTACTTGTTTTGAGATATTATTTTAAGGTTGGTTGAAGAGGATTCTCATAGTGGTTAGAGCTTTCCCTGCTTCTTCTCCACCATGTAGGCTCCCCTCACCAGAAATTTTTGAAAGGCAAATATTTATATAATACTGAAATATAACGCATTGCTTTTATTTATCATATTGAAACTTAATCAAACTTAAGCTTAATAAATACATGTATGGATACATTTATACTCTTGTACTTCAAGATTGTATGTATATGTGTGTGTATAATAGGTATGTATATATTTTGTGTATGTTCATAAGTATTTTTTCATTTGCAGTAAGGTAATAATTGAAATTATGGAAACTGATGAGCTCACTAAGAAAGAGAAAAGAGAATGAATTGAAATTTGCTAGACATTCATGCTTAGGAGGGATATATTGAATCAATGAAAGAGATTTGAGGAGACATAATCTGAATGTAGAGGCTAGAGTCCTGTCACAGTTTTACTTTATAACTGAATAAGTTAATTGACAATTGACCTGTCTTTTCCTTTTTGGCCATTTCTTATCCTTAAAAGATTTATACTGATTCTACTACATATGCTATTGTGAAATAGCTTTAATTGCTAGGAAGTTGTTGTTGTTTTATATTGAGACTAAATTTGCCTCTTTGCAATATCTGCTCATTAATCCTAGTAGTACTGTCTTGTGTTTAGGCAGAACAAACTCAATTCTTCTTCATAATAACCCTTGAAATATTTGTAAGCAGTATATTCTCTCTTTTTTCCAACTATCATATTTTAAGTTTAAGTTCCTAGGTCCCCTTCTCCATCTTTCTTTCTCTTAATTTCCTTTAGGAAGATACTTCCATGGCCTTCATCATTTTATATGTTCTTAAATCCTAGAATCAGTAGATATATCTACTTTTTGTAGCACTGACATATATAAATTTCAATATGAAATTTCAGAACAAAGAATACTTTGGCCTGTTGGTCTTTATGAACCATAATTCTTCTGTATTGCAAGCATTTGTTCATTTTTTGTTAATTATTGTCTTCATTGACTTTTAGACAATTTTCATTGCAGTTTTGTGAGGCAGTGCCAAGCAAACTCTAAAGTGCATGTATTTTCCATGTTTTTCTTTCTACAGGAATTGCATATTTGGGAGGAGTATGCAGTGCTAAGAGGAAGTGTGTGCTTGCAGAAGACAATGGTCTCAACCTGGCATTTACAATTGCTCATGAGCTGGGCCACAAGTAAGCATTATACTCTTGTTAGTTCTACCTCTTAAAATGCTTTTGTAAATATAATTGTCACCCTGACATACATTTTAATACCAAATTTGTATTTAAAAATAGTGGTTTTAGAACTCTTTCTTTTTCACATGAGATTAGTTTTGAGAATGTATTTGATGTGCTTGATGTGCTCTCTCAAGTGAAAAATTGTAAATAGCAATAACTTGGTCATAAACAAGTGAGAAGTTATGGTTAAGGAAAAGTTTTATCCTTATGATTGGTCTTGAATTCATGGCCCTTCACCTATTTCTAAAGTCAAAACAACAATGACAACAAAAACTATTTTTGGGGAGGTTATCTTATTTGGACACCATCTTTAGGAATGAAATAATCTTTTGTCCCATAAGTGAAAGATTACTAAAATTCACTCTACATTTCAACTAAAAGAATATTCCTATTTCTAAATTTCATTTATTAAAAATTATTTCTAATAAAACCAAAATTTTAAGTGTATTTACTAATTTTTGATAAAAATGGCAGATTCAAATAAATAGACTAAATTTCAGCTTCTAAAATTTATATCAGATTTTAAAAAATGCTTCTCAGGACCCAATGGAATCCTTTCCTCTTAGTTTATAAACTTATAAAATGTTCATTGGAAGTGACTTTATAGCTGATTAAGTCCACTCCCCTCATTTTAGTGTTAATGAAACTTTGGGACACAAAGGCTAAGTGATTTTCAGTGTTTTATAATTCTTGCCTGACAGGAAACAAGGTCCCTTTAAAAAGCCACTGAATGTTTTGTATTTATTCCTGAATTGGCTCTCTGCTTTCTTTCTATTAATTATATAAGCAAGAGAATCTACATAAATATCATAAAAGAAACAATTTTATTTTGGCAGCTTGGGATTTTTATACTGTATTTAGAAATGTATTTCCTAGAGAACAAGGAGTTTATTTAAATGGAAATACAGTTCACTGAAAAAATAATATTCAAGGTAAAGTCCCAAGTGACCCACAGAGTATGGCAATTGGGTCCTTAATTTGGAAGTCCAGTTTCCCGCCACAGAAAAGCTATGTGCAAGAGAGTATAATCATATATCATTTTCAAATTTATTTATTCCATTTCAATGCTTCTACTTAAGAAGGGGGATTTTGGTAATAGATATCACTGTAGTTACTAAACAATACATAGAAGGTAAATGATGGATGCCATTGTGATATTATATGCATTTCTGTAGTGTAAGAAGGAATTTTGCCTTAAAAGTTTAGTTGCTTTAGCAAGAGGATAAACAAATAACTATAATTAGTGTTATTTCACATGTACATTATTTTTCCTCATCAGTAACATTTAGCTTTAATGTTTATTTTGATTCTTAGATGGACCCATTGTTCATCAACATAGATAAGCCTACTTGTGCAGATCATCCACTGACTTTCTTTTGGCAGGATTTGTATTCCCAGTGCTTAATACAATGCTTGGTATGTGGCTTAATAAGTGTGAGTTCCTTGACTTAATAGGCTCTACATACCTTCACATTCTTTTGTCTGCAATTCAGGAAAGTCATTCTTATGTTTAATGTTTTAGCTACCATAATAATACTGACATCTAATTCTGAGAACTGAAGAAATATGATAGTTTCTTACATTTGTAATACAGTGTCCAAAAAGCTTTGAACCAAATTTGTTGAATCTAAATTCAATGAAGTTTTTGCCCAATTTGGAAACTTTTTGGATATCATATTAAAATTTAACTATTCAAAGGATATTATTTGAATTTGTTTCATAGCTTCATATTGCATAGACAAGTGCACATAAATATACTGAATATAAAACCTTCCTTCTTTGTACATTAAATATATATGTATGAAATTTCCTCCAATTTCCCATTTTATTATTTTGGATCAAATAAATGTACAGTCAGCTCAGCATATCAGAAGATAAGACTACTTAATTTCAATCATATTTTGATAGTTTTTAGCTAAAATCTTGGAAGGCTATAACTCATGTGTATATGCATATATATACTAATTGTGCTCAATTACAGACAGTAACAAATACTTTTAATTAAAACTAATGTCTTTTTCTTTTTTGTCTTACCTTAACCTACCATGCATGATTAAAGTCTTAAGTAAGTTTATTGGCTCAGAATTATTTAATTTAATAAGAGGATGCTTGAAGTCCCACCAAGGAGTAAAACAATAACTTTCTCATTTGTAGGAATCTTCCAATTATATGTCATATATAGTCTAATCAAATCAAATAAAGGAAATTGTGTTATTTGATTATTTAAATCTGATAAACATGTATGAAGTTTGAAGATGAATTCACCATCTAAAACAGGATGGGCATTGATAAATCTCCTCTCCTGATGGACATCTTCTAATACTGACATTTCTTAATAGGTAATTGTATTTCCCAGCAATAATTTTCTCTAGGGCAAATGCATTTCAATGGTGTTAATAAAAATATAATTATTTCTCAAAATAGGGTCTAGAGAATACTGTTGAACACTAAGACCCTCTAGGTGGTGCATTGTCTAATATTTTAACATGTATTACATGATACTATATAATTCATTCAATATTTTTGTTTGGACATAAATGAGTGCCTACCAATAATAGTTAGGAAACCTTTTTATTGATAGCTTTTTGAAAATTAGCATTGAATTCTCTATTCACTCTGGTAAGTTTGTTCCATTGGAAATAGAAGTAAGATGGACTAGTTTTTCATTGAGGGTGTTGTCTTTTTTTTTTTTTTGCCAAAGCAGTTCAGTGAACAAATAAATTTGAGAATAATTAGTATGGACAACTTCTGACTCCCATTGACCTCTTTCTTTTACTTCTGCAGAAGATAGAGAGAAGGACCTTGTAATTGGAGATTAACATTAGCAAAAAGGATACTTTCTTTCCAGAGTACCCTTTTCACCTTGAGACAGTATTAAGCATCTACTCAATTGCTTTCAGAGTATGACCTACTCTGAGTGCTAGGGGATTAACAATAAAATAAAATAAATAAAATTAAAATTAAAATTAAATTAAATTAAAATAAATTAAAATTAAAAACAAAAATAAATTAAAAAAAATTAAAGCAAAATCATTCAAAAGAATTTTAGCTGGTGTCTTCTGAATCATTAGGGATTGTTATGACATTAAAGATATCGAAAGGGAGAGAGAGAGAAAGAGAAGACCAACAAAAAATTTCACTGATAGCAGTATGCCTTTGTTTGCATTTTGTAGTCTAATGATTAAGAAAAATATATTATTTCATCCTTTTCTGATGAATAAATTCCTTTGGGGGGAAAAACACAATACAGTATCTGGGATGAAGTTTTGTTAGCAAATGCCTATATTCTCTTTAAACCAATGGTTCTAATATGAGATCACTGTTGAATTTCTGGTTTTAATGTTAGAAAAAAGAAGCATCAGTTTGACTGACCAGTTAGGTTTTGACCAGCTAAACTCCTCAAGATTAGAAAATTTCAGACTTAAAGTGACCAAATACTAGCTGACTTATTTGCAAGCTTTATCAGTATAAAGAAAACTGTCACCATAGAGACAACTGATAGTTAATGGACCACCATGCATAATTTATTTCAGATTCTCTACTTAAAGATTTTTAAGTATGGGTGATCAAGTGGTTTACTTATACAGTAAAGCAAAAGAATAATATAATGAGTATATTCTAACATGCCACTCTGTTTTGATTAACACCAAAAGCCATATTTAAAACTAGAGATATTTTAGCATGAAAATAATCCCTGGAAAAACCAATCTTTGTCCTATTATGCTTTTTTCTTGCTGGCTTTTTCCTCCCTGGAACCTATAGAAAGCTGTGGCCCTGAAAATATTGATACAGCTAAGTTTTATTATTTTTTTTTTGGCAACACGAAGTTAGCGACTATAACTAATTAATATTAAAATTGTAAAATGTGAAAAGTAACAAATGATCTCTAGGTCTTTGGGTAAGAAATAAGAATAGCTTATCTTATTATATATCCCATTTTGCTTCTTCTAATGTTTTTTAGGAAAAAGAGAAGGGAATCCTCATCCTCAGTAATAATCAAAGAGATAAAAAATAAAAGAAATTTGAACTAATACATATCCATTAGGTTGCCAAAAATAATAACTAAAAGAGACCAAAGGCAGTGTTGTAAAGATCATAGAAAAGTAGGTACATGCATTTATCTCTGATAAAAATGCAAATGAATATTTTTGGAAACTAATATAGAAGTTGGATCATATCTGAGATCTGAAAGATGAAAGTCTAGTCTAATCTCCCTCATTATACAGAGGAAGGAACTGAATCTCAGGGAGATATGGTGACTTATTTATGGTTACCTTAGCTACTATTTTAACCCAATCATTTAAATGTCTTTAATATAACTTCAAAGCATGTTATTTAAAAGACTACCTATTCCAAGATTTTTATATCAGCATTGTTTTTTTAATAATGAGAGATAAAGGAAAACTACCTAAAAGACCAACAACTAGGGAATAGTCCAATAAATTCTGTCATATTTACATAATGTAGGACATTAATACAATTAAGATAAACATGTATCAGCAATCTAAAGTATGAGAAAACTATGAAATACTGAAAAGTGAAAAAAGGAGGCACAAAAACTAAATACACAGTATGATCATATAAAAGGTGGGATTCTGCTGAAAGTGTCTGAAAAGCCACAACATTTGATGTGTTGAATCAATCTATTTAATAATGTCAAAGTAAATTTAATTAGTTAAAAAGTTTAAAAAATATAAGTGCTATCTTCATTGCATATTGAAGTAGTTTCCATTCATACAGAATTTATAATCTCCACTATGACAAAAGTAATTCAATCAATAATTAATATGTCTAAGTCATAGGATCATAGAACTTAAAGCCAGAAAGATGATAGAGGACATCTAATTCAATCCCTTCATTCTATATATAGGGGAACTAAGGCTTTGAAAGATTAAACAACTAATCTTGGGTCATGCAAGTAAGTAGTTGAGCCAGAATTCAGACTCAAAGATATTTATAACAAATAATATTTTACAACATACTTGATTCTTGAACTTCTGGGTACATTTCTAAAGGAATGATTCCAAAATGAATTACAAAGACAAAGTAATTCATGTTTGACAAGTATTTGGAGGCTGTCACATCCCAGAGATTTTCTGCAGGAACATAACTTTCCCAATTGATATTTTTAGGTTACGGGTCATGTGTTCCCAAGTATAGTCATTAATGACCATAACATATATTTTATTTCTTTTGCCAATAATGAGTGATTTTTTTCCTAATGTCAATTATACATCATCTTTATTATTCCTAGAAGCACAGGAAGCTTGTTCTTTAGAAGTTACATATGCCTCCTGTAGGGAAAAAGGCTCATAGGAACTATACCTCCTACTCTTCATTAGTCCTTTCTTCCTTTCTCCTTTATGTCACTTCAGTTCATTCTTCATTTCCTTGGTATGGGTTTGTATGCTTTATTAGTATAATAATATCTAGAGCTGGAAAGGATTTAATAATTCCTTTTATTTTCTAGATGAAGAAACTGAGGTCCCAGAAGAGTTATTTTGTTAGGTTCATGCAGTTAGTTGTAGAACTGGGATTTGAGCCTAAGCATACAGATTACTTTCTCAGGGCTTTTTCCTGAGGCATTCATAAACTGAAAACAGAGAGGCTTTCTTCAAGACATTTCATCTTTTCCTATGACACAGAGACTAATTTGCTCTTAGTTTACAACATAACTATTCATTGTCTTTGAAAATTAAATAAAAATAAAACATGATATATTTGAAATATATTCCTAAATTTCTCTATATATTAAGTCTGAAATGCTTAGTTCTTTGTGACCCATTAAAACCACTTCTGCCACTACTCATAAATTTGTGGATACTCATCAATTTTCTAATAGCTATAGCTATTATTCTATTATTAATGAAAAGAATGCTTATAGTAAATGTTCACTTTAAAAAATATCTTCTATTTGCATTTCTTTTAGATAGGGAAAATCATTGAATGTGATACACTTTAAAAATTTTGTGTTGTACACACATATAGGGATAGGGGACTAGAATTGTCATTTCAAGGAAATGGAGGACTCCTTGATGAGGAAACTCCCTCTCTCAAAACAAGTTAACACCTTCTCAGTTACCTAATCTGAAGAAGTTGCCTGAGGTTAAAGGACTTCTTAGCTCTGAGGCCAACTTTAACCACTGTTCCAGGCTCCCTCTTTATATAAGTAGACATGATACTAAATCAGGCCAGGCCATGGTTTCCCATTTTAGATGCTTTAGAATATGTTGTACTTCACTTTTTAGAAAGAATTCTATGAAGAAAGTCATGTCAAATTTTTTTACATTAACAATTGGAGAGATCATTTCTTTTGTATGAGAGAGACTTTGGGAGTTTTCCCACCAGTAATTTCTATGACTTAGCAGAAGAATTTGGATGTTAGTAACAGCAACGTATAACTGAGTAGGATTAGGTCTAGATACAGATGGATAGCAGGGATTACATAGCAGAAAAGTCAAATCAATGAAAGTAGAGTGAGATGGCAAGAGTCATAAAAATAATGTAGTTTTAACATCCTAAATCCTACAAGTTAAAGAGTTGGAAAGAACAATACTAATAAGCAGGAAAATACAAAAGGTGAACTCAGTTTCCTCAACTATAAAAGGATGGGTTTGGCCTAGATCAGAGGTGTCAGACATATGGCCCACAGGCTTTCTGTGACCCTGAGTACAGCCTGAACCAGAGTAAATGTGAATATTATCTTATTTTGATGTACTAATAAAAAAAGAAATATATAAACATGTATTATTTTCTAAGTCAGTGTACCACTGTTTCTACTTGAGTTTGACACCACAGAACTTGATGGTCCCTATAGGTGCTTCTAGGACTGAATTTAATCTTGGGATCCTAGTACCAGAAACCATCAAAAGAAAAGAGATAGTTAAATGACTTGCACAATTTAAGGCCCCTAGTCATAATTTTTAATAATAAAGATATATTAAAATACATGTAAAAAAAGGCCTTATCGCTGACTAATTTAAAATTTTAACTAAATTACTTTCTTGATCTTTTTCTTTAAAAATATACTAACCATTAAATCATGTGTCAGGCATCTGTGACTTCATCAGTGCATGTATTTTCCTTAGGTCTCCTTTACAACTTGGTAGATAGTCTTTAAGAGTTACTATGACTGAAAAACTCATGACTGTGAAAGCAGCCTGGTAATGAGTAACCCAAACCTTTGCTAGCCTCATCTTTGATTCAATCAATCAATAAGCATTTACTATATACTATATAGGAGTGTATTTGGTGGTATAAGGGGGAGAGAGACGATGGAGTCTTCTCACCCTCAAGGCAAGGCAAAGGAGGGGTATCTGATACTAAAGTTTGGCTGGGAAAGAGAAGAAGGGTGAGTCTCTGGTCCCCCCCCCCCTTTCAGTCTTCAGTCTGTGATGGCCCCTCACTAAACCTGCCTTGTTATTCCCCACAACTAAGCCATTTCTACCCAGCAAAGTTCTTTCTTTAGAGGGGACAGATCACTTCACTCCCCTACCCCCAGTTGTAACTGCCCTCTATTCAGTCTTTAACCAGTTGTAGTAGATAACAGAATTTATTGTAATGTAACAGGGATGTAGGATGAAGTTTGGAAAGGATAGTAGATCGAGGCAAAGGGGAAGAGGAAGGAGGAGTCCCTAGTTGTCTAAACCCTTCCCCTCAAAGTTGAGGTGACTTGGCCTTAATGGCCTCAAGCCCCTGAGGGGTTCAGAGTGATGAACCCTGGCTTTATCCCTGTCCAGCAGGTCTCTCAGTTCAGGTGAGGAGACTGATGATTCCTCTTGTGGAGTCTTCTTTTTCAGTCTCTGTCCACTCCTTGGGGTTTTAGGGGGATAGAAATCAGAAGTTCATGAATGAAAGAAAGTTTCTTGGGATCAGGACCCAGTTGAAGACTGGACCTTCTCAGTAACTGTCTCAAAGCCTGAGCCCTGGCTCCAACTGCCTCTCTCTGGGTTCATTTCCTCGGGATTCCAAATCTCAGCGCACCCCCCTTACTGTTGGAATCTTTGCTGCCACTCCTGACTTCTTCATTTCCAGAAAGTCTCTGGGTTTTCTTCTCTCACTCACTATATGAAAAGAGCTGTGCTAGATGCTGGAGATACAAAAACAAAAGTAAGAATGTCCCTGACTCCAAGGAGTTTATATGCCAGTAAGGATGGGGGAAATTCAGCATGTACAAATAAGTAAAATATATCATATATACAAAAGAATTACATAGTGATTGGGAGAGGGCACTAATAACTGAAGACATGAGAAAAGGTATTCTCTAGGGGAGTTATATTTGAGCCTATAATGGAGGTGTGTAGGAAAGCATTCCAGATATGATATGGAAGATAGTAAGAGATCATGGGGGAAAAAATGAAATGTAGTCTAGGGGCGTATTGGTGAACTTATGACATATGTGCCAAAGATAGCATGCCATGCATACCAGAGTTAGTTACTAGAAAGGCAGAAGGACTCTGCAGATTTGCTTCCTTCCCCCTTCCACTGCTCATCCCAGCCCCTCTGCCCAGCAGCCCAAATCAAGTGCTTACTCCCTCTCTTGAGTGGAGCACCCAAACTTCTCCCCTCTCTTTTCTCCCTCCACTACCTTCAGTAAGGCTGGGAGGGAGGGCAGCATACAGTCTCTAAAATGTTCTAAGAGGTTTTCCCTCACTGTTCTATGGATTACAAAAAAGGGTAGGTGAAACAAAGAGATGCAACCTTTCATCTCCAGGATTGCTCTTCAAATGGCATATTCTTGAAAAAAAAAGCAGTCACTTCTAATCCACAAAGAGACCTCAAAGCAAGATTTTTATGGAGGTTATTATTAGCTTTTATATAATGCCATAGTGCACCTGAAGCAAGGTAGATGATTCAACTGTTCTTGTTCCATAATTTAATGGAAAGAGTTATTTTTGTGATAAATTTGAGATCTTTTTTGAGCTGAATGGGATTTAGAAGAACTAATTTGACCTGTGATTTCATTTTATTGAGAAGCTTTTTCTACCAAGTCATCTTTTATACAGCTTACAACTAGGACTCCTCCACAGGATCTATAAGAGATGGGACTTGGAACTGGATCATCTTTGTTTCTAAGGCAGCTTTCCCTCCATTATGTTACACAAAAATTTTATTGATGCATTATTTTAATACCAAAGTTATTTGCTAATGAGATCTTCCTGGCTTCAAGGCCACTCACCAACATGCCTTTTAAATTCAAGCCCCAGAATCAAGGACCAAATCAAATTTTCCAATCAATTAATCAATAAAAATTGATTAAGTACCACTGAGAATACAAAAAGAGGCAAAGGACAATCTCTACCTCTAGTTTCTTACAATTTAATGGAGGAAAGAGCTTGCAAATGAATATACACAAAGCAAGTTATATGCAGGATAAAGAGGAAATAATTAACAGAGGGGAAGCATTGGAGCTAATATTTAGGCATAGTGTCCTGAATTGTTTTGCCCCTTCATATCTCTCTTAATTTCCCTAGATTCCTTTAAGACTTAATTCAAATTTCACCTTCTGAAGGAGGCCTTTTCCAGTCTTGAGCCCCACTCGAGTGGCTGATGCCTTTTCCTTTCCAAGTATCTTCTTCTGGTTTGTAGACATCTTGAATATATCTAGTTATTTCCATATTGACGGTCTCATTCAAATATATGCATGTCAAGGTCAGAGGAGTAATGTTTTTGCCTTTTCTTTGTATCCCTATCACTTAGCAGAGTGCCTAGCACATGATAAGCACTTTTAAAAAAACCTTAATGACCAGATGAATAAAAAATGGGCCTCAATAGCACATTTAGCTGAAAGAATAATGCCCCAAATCTAAATATTCAGAACCAAATATTTAAAACTTTGCACTTTGGGAGAGGATGGAGAGAATTTTGTAAAAATTAATTCATTTTTAAAGAGAAAACACACAGGATCTAAAAGATTTTGAAACAAAAGCCTTGGCAGAATCAAATGAATCTATACTTTTATAAGATAGGCAATGTAAAGGCTATCAGCAGAATGTCATGAGCTTAGAAGTTTTTTCAAGTTCCAATTAAGTTTAAAGTAGAATCTCCTCCAGCAATACAGATTTCTTATCATGTTTAGAAGGGAACAGGCTATAATTAATAATGCTAAGCAATTGAGGATTCATGATATCCCAAATGACTGTCATTAAATGGTATATTAAGGAATAAGACAGCTTAATAGCTCACACATAGAAAAGTTTGCACTCTCCTATTACTATTGAGCCCATGTCAGAATACACTTTCCATAATTTAACCTCATCTCCAAATGATGCAGTATCTACAAGAAGAGTATTATTTGCAGTTTCTTCTAACAAACACCTGCAAAAACTAACCATGGATGTTTTTAGCTAGAACATAACATTGAACAAGTATGTATTTTTTAAAACTAGAAGCTGGGAAAGATTGTATGATTGATTGCATGCCTAGGGAAATTTGCCTTTTGTTCTACTCCAAGACTTGAACTGAATTACATCCCTGGATAGTGTGGTTTATTTTGGACAAATGGGAAGATATATAGGTATTTATGGGTTGATGGAAGTAGAATGTAGGAGAAAAATGGAAAATGGAGAATGAAACTATACTAAAGGAGATTTCTGCCCCCCCCCAACGTAATTCAAACTAAAACAAAATGTCTCAATCCCCAGAACAGGAAGTCAAGAAAGCAATTATCCAGATGTGTGAAGTATGGAAATATTTGCCTGTAATATATATTAAAAATGAAAAGTCTAATAGAGTGCTGGAGAAAGCCCAGTACAAATGGGAGACAGATTTGAACAT
Organism: Monodelphis domestica; assembly: GCF_027887165.1. Taxonomy (NCBI): domain Eukaryota; kingdom Metazoa; phylum Chordata; class Mammalia; order Didelphimorphia; family Didelphidae; genus Monodelphis; species Monodelphis domestica. Next base: position 143,092,130 of record NC_077227.1, on the reverse strand, counting down.
GCAGGTAACCCAGGTAACCCCACTCTAGTAGACGATAAACTGGCAAGAAACCTTTTTTATTTTTTTAAATATCTTGGTCTGATACTTCAGTTGGTATATTATACTATCATATCCAGGTTAAAAACTTAATATAGAGGATATTTATAGATATTCCATAATGCTTTAGAAATATTGGGGAATTTTTAAAAAATTTAGCCCTTTTAGGAAATTTAAAATCTAAATGATGAGTTGCTTCTCTCAATATTTTTTTCCATCTATTAGACTGAGGATGTCTATTATTTTCTAATCAATTATTAATGTTCCTAGGTCACTTTTTCACAACTGTAGAAAAGTTTAGCACTGGTATTCCAGCCAAATTCTAACTTGATTCATGAGGTTCTAGATTTCAGATTTCCTTCTTTCCTCCAGCTCCAATTGGATCCAATATTCTTCACTTCCTATTCCAAACAGTGGTTAGTGTTACTATGCTCTCTTCAGTGGTCCTTGTGTTTCACTAGGGAGGTGGGTGAAGAGATACCTATATATAATTTGGAATCAGATTGGTCCCTGGATAAAAAATACTCCTTGAATATTGGAGAGGTTTGTTCAGTGTTATTTCAATCCTATGAAATTTCAATATGCCCAGGCCTAGTTCTACCTTTTTTTAGCACTTGCACGACAGAGAATTCTTTCCAGCAGTTCATAAACTAACAGGACCAAATTCCCTTTGCTGAATATATTGAGCTGACAACATATGATATGTCCAATACCTATAACTAACAACATGAAAAAATTCCTTGTGGAAATAATCATCAAACAATGCAGGATTTTAAGAGAGATTTTGGAGGGAATTGTTACCAAATGCAGTGAGTTCAGACATTAGTTTCCTAACATCCTGTATAACAAGTTACCCATGTTCCCTTTTGTACATTCTTCCTCAGTAATAGACTTACATTTTCTGGCACTTTATCCTTCTATCCTCTGCACAAACAAAAGCAGACTTTTCTTTGGTTCACATCATCTAAACAATTATTTTCTAAGGGAGAAAGCTGGAGCTATGTTTTATAATGATTCTTTTAAATTGGACTATTACAATTAACGAATAACTTTTCATCAGTAACTGAGCAATTACAGTTGTTACATTTAGAGTCATATCATTGACTCTAAGTTTTATGGATTACCCTGCAATAAACTCAGAAGAATCCAGAGGAAGGAAGAGGGTGCTTACTATAGTTGTCTGGAAAAATCTAATGTTTTTCAGTCTTGATTGGTCTAGAAGAATAGTTCAAATAGTCTTTATATATTTGCCAGTGACAGAACTTTCAAATCCCCATCACTAGATCTATTAGGAACTAGCCATAATATTGGTGACAGTTAATAAAAACAAACAAAAACTCAACCAAAAACAATTCAGGAAGTGAGCAGAAGGTCTTTGATTCCCACCTGCATTTTTCACTGTGAGTCATAGTGGCAATTGGCTGAACATTATCATTGTGATGGAGAATACAGCTGTATTTTAGCCCATTCTCTGCCTCTAGGGTTACATTACTGTAACAATGAGGGTTACAAAATCAGGGCTGGTGTTTGTCTGTATAGAAAAGAATGCTCTAAAATTAATTATTGGGTGGATTTCATTACATAAAATAATGTTATCCAAAATGGTGTTCAGTAAGTTTCAGACGGGTGGAAAGTTAGATTTGGCCAAGAACCTAGTGTTCTGGAATCCCATCACAGCTAATTCAACCCCTTTAGTCTGAATAATTGGGAGTAGAAATTTGATGAGACCAGATTTTCTTAGATCCTCACTGCCTTAGGCTAGGCCATGTAAATAGATTTTCTTATTGTATTTTGGACCTATGGTCATGTGAAAATAAAAATCCTGGAAGACAAATTGTGTCTTAAACAACAAGTTTAAACTAACTCTTATTTTATCCAAATGCACTTGTTGATCCAAAGAAAGATTCTTTCTGCTGTTCCATTAGAATTTTCACTTTGTCATCAAAATGTTGTAATTTTTAGGTGAAAATAAAAAAAGAAAAAGCATTGTTGAAAAATTATCATTCATCATAATTATATTATTACCCCACATCCCCATTTATAAGTTCCCTTTGATAAGTGGAGAATGCTAAATTGGACACTATAATAAAACTAGGTTTGTTATACTTTTAGTCCATGAGGTTACTAAACACTAATATAGTTATGTGAAAGAGTTTTACATAGACAGAAAGGTCCCTTACCACATAATTGAAATTACTTTATTCAAGAGTCACTTATGGGGGGAAGATAGATAGCTCAGTGGATTTAGAGCCAGGCCCAGAGACAGGAGGTCCTAAGTTCAAATCTGGCCTTAGACACTTCCTAGCTGTGTGACCCTGGGCAAGTCACTTGACCCCCATTGCCCAAACCTTACCACTTTTCTACCTTAGAACCAATGCACAGTATTGATTTTAAGACAGAAGGTAAGGGTTAAAAAAAGTCACTTATAGCAAGCCAGAATTGGCAAAAAATAAAAAAAAAATAAAAATTAGAGGTCAAGGTTAAGAAACTAAGCAATGAGAGATTTAGTTAAATATTTATTAAGCATCTTATGCACAAACAGAGGGGAACAAGGGCATCCAGGTGACTCAGTGGATAGAGAGCCAAGCCTAGAGAAAAGATGTTTGGGGTTCAAATCTGGCCCCAGATACTTCCTAGCTGTGTGACCCTGAGCAAGTCACTTAATTCTAATTTCTTAGAGCTAGCCTCACTTCCACCTCAGAACCAATGCTTAGTAAAAATTCTAAGACAGAAAGTATATTTTTAATGATAGAAAAGGGGAGCAGAGCCAAGATGATGACTTGGTAGTGGTGAAAGCTGAAACCATTCTGACAGTGCTCCCAAACTAATCTTTAAAAAGTGTCTCAAAATGACAGGAATGAAAAACCAACAGCAAGACAGAGTAAGGGGGCTCTCCCACTGAACACACCTGGAAAGGTAGGGGGAAACAGAGAGAGAGAGAGAGAGAGAGAGTTAGTTTATTTTCACAGTATAAGAGGAAACCAGAAGCAAAACTGCATATAGAGGAGTTCTGGACAACCACCTCCCATTTATTGTACCATATTACAAAACTGGGCACAGACCAAATTCAGTATCAGGTGGGCTACATCAACAAAAGAGCACCTCAGACCCACCCCTTGAATTCTCAGGCCCTACACCAGCCCACAGTGGGGTCTAGAAACCCATAGCTGGTCCCTTTCAAGCCCACATGGCTACAAGAAAGATCTAGACTCAGGACTAAAATAGTTCACAATGTCAATCCCAGCAAGCCAACAGCAAAGGAGACAGAATCAGCTTTCAGAATTCCTAGTTCACAGGCAAAAAAAAATAATAATAAGGGGGTGGGAAAATGAGCAAACAGCAAAAGAAACTCCTTACCCTTGAAAATTTCTATGGTGCCAAATAGTAAAGCCTACAATCAATGGTGGATGGTAAGAGTCAAGCAACCACTTGTAAAACTTCAAAAAAAATGGAAATTGATCTCAAGCACTAGAAGAACGAAATTCAAAAATCAAATAAGATAAGTCAAAGAAAATGGGAATAAAAGGGGGTAAATAAATGAAAGTAATGTAAAAAGAAAATAATATCTTAAAATAGAAACTGGTTAAATGGAAAAAAGAGGCAGAAAAATTCAATGAAGAAGAGTTTCTTACAAAACAGAATTGATTTACTGGGATAAGAGGCAAGAAAATCCAATGAAGAAAAGAGTTTCTTGAAAAGTAGAATTGACCAAATGGAAAAGGAAGATCAAAAGGTCATGGAAGAAATGCATTCTTTAAAAATTAGAATGTGGGTAGGGGAGCAGGACAGCTGGGTGGTTCAGTGGATTGAGAGCCAAGCCTAGAGATGAGAGGTCCTAGATTCAAATCAGACACTTCCTAGCTGTGTGACCATGGGCAAGTCATTTGACTCTCATTGCCTAGCCCTTATCACTCTTCTGCCTTAGAACAAATACACAGTATTGATTCTAAGACAGAAGGTAAGGATTTAAAAAAATAGAATTGGGAAAATAGAAATTAATGACTTCATAAAACATAAAAATAAAGAATAAAACAAAATCAAAAGAATTTAAAAATGTAATAAAATATGAAATGTCTCATGGAAAATAGATCTAGGAGAAAAAAATTAAGAATTATTGGACTACCTGAAAGTCATGACCAGAAAGAAAAAAGCCTAGCCATTATGTTATCAGAAATTATCAAAGAAAAATGCCCTAACATTCTTGAACAAGAAGGTAAAATTAAAATTGAAAGAATTCACAGATCACCTCCTGCAATAAATCCCCAAATGACAACTCCCAGGAATGTTATAGCCAAGTTCAAGAGTTCCCAAGCCAAGGAAAAAAGCAAGCAGGCAGAAAGAAATTATTCAAATATCGTGGATCCACAGTGAGAATTACTCAGGATCTGACAGCTTCCACATTTAAGGACTAGAAGGCTTGTAATATGATATACTAGAAGATAAGGGAACTAGTTTTAAAACAAAGAATCACCTATCCACCAAAACTGATGATATTCTTTCAGGGAAGAATATGGTCATTTAATGAAATTGAAGATTTTCAAGCATTCCTGAAAGAGACAAAGCTTAAACAGAAAATTTGAAGTCCAAATATTAAATTCAAAAGCAGCAGGGAAAGGTAAATAAGAAAGAGAAAAAAAATTAAGGGCTTCAATAAGGTCAAATTGTTGATATTCCTAAATGGAAAGATGATATCTTTAACTTTTAAAAATTGATATCATTACCATAATAATTAGAAGTATACTTAGATGGAGGGTGTGGTAGTGCACTATCCAGGATGATATGCAAAAAAAAACAAAAAAACTAGGGATGAAAAAGATGATTATAGTAAGAGAAATGGTAAGAGAGAAATAAAATGGGGTAAATAACATAATATAAAAAGGTATGGTGGTAAAATACTATTATAGTAGAGGGGATGATGAGGGTGGTGACAGGTAAACCTTAAACTTCATTCTCTTTCTTAAAAAATTATTTAGAATATTTTTCCATGGTTATATGATTCATAATTTTTATCATCCATCTTCCTTCCCCCCTCCCAGAGCTGACAAGCAATTGCTCTGGGTTATATGTGCATCATTTTTCAAACCCTATTTTCCATGTTGTTCATACTTGCAACAGAGTGAACTTTTAACATCAAAACCCCAATCACATCCCCATCAAACCATGTGATGGATCATAGGTTTTTATTCTGCATTTCTATTTCCACAGTACTTTCTCTTGATATGGGTAGCATTTTTTTCTCCTAAATTCCTCTGGATTATCCTGGGTCATTGCATTGCTACTAATAAAAACATCTATAGCATTTGATTGTGCTACAATGTATCAGTCTCTGTGTACAATGTTCTCCTGGTTCTGCTCCTTTTTCTCTGCGTCAGTTCTTGGAGGTCTTTATAGTTCACATGGAATTCTTCCAATTCATTATTCCTTTCAGCATAATAGTATTCCTTCACCATCAGATAATACAATTTGTTCAGTCATTCCCGAATCAGTGGACACCCACTCATTTTCCAGTTTTTTGCCACCACAAAAGAGTGTGACTTTAAATATTTTGGTACAAGTCTTTTTCCTCATTATCTCTTTGGGGTAAAAACCCAGCAGTGGTATAGCTGGATCAAAGGGTAGAATGGCTGGATCATTCTTTTAAAGCCCTTTTCTCTTAATTCTAAATTGACCTGAGAATGGTTGGACCAATTCACAGCTCCACCAGCAGTGTATTGGTGTTCCAATTTTTCCATTTTTATTATATTAGCTTGTCCTACCCATGAGCAATTAATGATTTTCCCATTATTTAGATATATTTTTTAATTTTGTGAAATGTTTTGTAGTTATGTTCAGATCATTCCTGTGTTTGTCTTGGCAGATAGATTCCTAAATGTTTTATATTGTGTCTGGGGTGATTTTAAATGAAGTTTCTCTTTCTAACTCCTGCTGTTGAATTGTGTTGAAAATATATAGAAATGCTGATAATTTATGTAGGTTTATCTTGTTTCTGTTTGTTTCTGTTAATCTTTTAGTTGATTTTCTAGAATTCTTTAAGTATACTATCATATCATCTGCAAAAAGATTTTGTTTAGTTTCCTCCTTGCCTATTTTAATCCCTTCAATTTCTTTTTCTTCTCTAATTTCTATTGTTAGCATTTCTAGAACAATATTAAATAAGAGAGGTGATCATGGGCATCCTTGCTCCACTCCTGATCTTATTGGGAAGGCTTCTAACTTGTCCCTATTTAAACCTTATTCCCATTTGAATTGGCTCAGAGAGAGAAGAACAGCCAGATTCATTGGGGTGTAGTATCTTGTCTTGCCCTATAATGAAGTAGAAGGGTAATAAGAAAGGGGGTGGTGTTGAGGGGAGTAATATAAGGCATAGATAAATTAGGGGTGGGGATGATTAAAAGACCCTATAGAGAAGTAGGAGAGGAATAAAAAGGGGGTTTTGGGGAAGTTGAGTAATATAAGAGGGGGGTAGGAGGGTAGTGATTAAAAGCAAAACATTGATATACAGGGAAAGAGTGAAAGGAGAAAGGGCAGGATTAAAAGAGGAAATTGAGATGTAGGGGAATATATAGATGGTAATCATAACTATGAATGTAAATGGGATGAACTCACCCCTAAAATGGAAGCAGATAGAAGAATGAATTAAAAAAAGCAGAATCCTACTATATGTTGTTTACAAGAAACATATTCGAGTCAGGTAGACACACACAAAATAAAGGCAAAAGCCTGGAGCAGAATCTATTGGTCTCCAACTGAGACAAAAACAAAACAAAACAAAACAAACAAACAAAAAAACAGGGATAGTAATCATGATCTCTGTCAAAGATAAAGCAAAAACAGATCTGATAAAAAGAGTTAAGGAAGGTAATTACATCTTGATAAAAAGTAGCATAGACAATGAAGAAATATCAGTACTTTACATTTATGCACATTAAATGGTATAGCATCCAGATATTTAAAGGAGAAATTAAAGGAACTCAAGGGGGGAATAGACAATAAGCCTATACTAGAGGGGGATCTCAACCTTCACCTCTCAGAACAAGATCCATTCAAAAAAATAAATAAGAAAGTAGTAAAGGAAGTGCATGAAGTTTTAGAAAGGTTAGATTTAATAGATATCTAGATAAAACTGAATAGTAATAAAAAAGGAATATACCTTCTTTTTAGTAGCTCATGGTACATATCCAAAAGTTGGCCATGGTAAACCTTTTAGAGACCTTAGAGACTGAGTGCACCAACTGCAACCCTTCAACTAAAAATAAGCCCCCTACCTTACCCCAGACAGGAAGCACTTCCATTGGGCTGCTGGGCAAAGGAGCAGATCATTTGAGAAATATCTTCTGGTGTTCATAGGAAAGAGGAATGGAGCAACCCCTTCCAGCAGGCTCTGTCATGTATTCCATAGGTTTGCCAACATAGTAGTGGGGAATAGAAACTTTATAACCAAATGCAAAAAAGCAAAAATAAATGCAGCTTTTTCTGATCATAATGCAATAAAAATTATAATCAAAATGGTTAATGGAAAGGAAAATTAAAAATTAATTGGAAATGAAATAATCTAATTCCTCAAAATGGGTGATTCAAAGAACAAATCATAAAAACAATCAATGATTTCATTCAAAAGAATGACAATGAGGAGACACCATATAAAATTTTATGGGATACAGCCAAAGTAGTACTCAGGGGAAAATTCTTATCCTTGAATGATTATATGATAAAATAGAAAAAAGCAGATGAGTGAATTGGGCAAGCAAGTTTTAAAAAAAGCTAGAAAAAGAACAAATTAATAATTCCTAATTAAAGAATAAATTGGAAATCTTAAAAATCAAAGGAGAAATGAATAAAATTGAAGGTAAAAGAACTATTGGACTAATAATAAGACAAGGAGCTGGTTCTATAAAAAATTAAATAGAATAGAATATTTTTAAATTTGATTTAAAAAACGAAAGAAGAGAATCAAATTATCAGCATCAAGAATGAAAAAGGGTGATTTCACCCCTAATGAAGAGAAAATTAAAGCAATTATTAGGAGCTTTTTTTGCCCAATTATATGACAAGAAATCTGATAACCTAGGGGAAATAGATGAATATGTATAAAAATATAAATTGCCTAGATAATCAAAAGAGGAAGTAGAATATTTAAATCCCATCTCAGAAAAAGACATTGAACAAGCTATCTATGAATTCCCTCCCCAAAATCCCAGGACCACATGGATTCAAAAGTGAATTCTATCAATAATTTATGGAACAATTAACTCAAATACTCTACCAATTATTTTACAAAATAAGCAAAGAAAGAGTCCTACCAAATTATTTTTATAACACAAATATTGTGCTGATACCTAAGCGAGGAAGAACAAAACAGAGAAAGAAAACTATAGATCAATTTCCTTAATTAACATTGCTGCAAAAACTTAAATAAAGTACTAGTAAAGAGACTATAACAAATATATCACAAGGATTATTTAGTATGATCAGGTGGGATTTATATCAGGAATTCAAATCCGGTTTAATATTAGGAAAACTATCAACATAACTGACAATATCAATAATTAAATTAACAGAAATCACATGATTATCTCAATAGATGTAGAAAAAGCCTTTGGCAAAATACAACACCCATTTCTATTGAAAGTACTAGAAAGCATAGGAATGAAAGGGCCTTTGCTTAAAATAATAAGTAGTATTTATTTAACACCATCAGCAAGTATTATCTGCAATGGGGATAAGTTAGAAGCCTTCCCAATAAGATCAGGAGTGAAGCAAGGATGCCCATTATCACTAATATTATTTAATATTGTACTACAAATGCTAGCTTCAGCACTTGGAGAAGAAAAAGAAATTGAAGGAAATAAAAGTAGGCAATGAGGAAATTAAACTATTACCCTTTGCAGATGATATGATAGCATACTTAGAGAATCCTAGAAAATCAACTAAAAAGCTAGTGGAAATAATGAATAACTTTAGCACATTTGGAAGATACAAAATAAACCCACACAAATCATTGGCATTTCTCTATATTTCCAACAAAACTCAGCAGCAAAAATTAGAAAGAGAAAATCCATTTAAAATTACTCCAAACCAATAGTGGTGAACCTATGGCACTCATGTTAAAGATGGAATGCAGAGTGCTCTCTAAGGTCACATACTGTCCTCCCATGCCCACCAGAGTTCATTACTGAAATGGCAGAGGGACTTAGGTGGAGCTGCTCCCTTCTCCATATCCATCATGCTTGATGAAATTATTTCCTACCACCCACCCCTCTGTCTAGAAGCCCAAAAAGAGTGCATGGGGGTAAAGAGGGTAGCTCATAGGCAGAAGAGCTGGAGGAGAATAGAGCACTCAGGCCACTGCCATCCCCCTCTTCACCTGTGCTGTGGTCATTTTTTCACTTTACCTGCCCCTCTGCTCAACAGCCCAATGGGAGTTCTTCCTCCCTCTCCTGACTAGGGTAAGGTGGGCAGCTCATAGGTGACAGAACTTGAGGGGACCAGAGTGCTCAGGCCAATCCCCTCCCTCTCTCTACAGTTCTCGAGGAAATTCCTCACTTAATCTGCCTCTCCACCAAGCCCAATGGGAGTTCTTTCTTCCTCCTGTGTGGGGTAAGAGGGTGTGGGCATGGCAGTTGGTCTCTTGAGGGGTCTTGGCATGTATTCTCTAAAAGGTTCACCCTCACTGCTCTAGACAATATAAAATACTTGGGAATCTATTTTCTAGACAAACACAGGAATTATATGAACATAATTACAAAACACTTGGTTAGGTTGAGATAATAGAATAAAAATGACAATGCTACCTAAATTAATTCATTTATTCAGTGCCATGGCAGTCAAACTACCAAAAAAACTATTTTATACAACTAGGAAAATTAATAACAAAATTCATCTGGAGGAACAAATCATTAAAAATATCAAAGGAACTAAGGGGAAAAAATGTCAAGGACGGTGGCCTAGCAGCACCAGATCTTAAATGGAAATATAAAGCAGTAATCATCAAAATAATCTTGAATTGGCTAAGTAATAGAAGGGTGAATCAGTGGAATAGAGTATTTATAAATGACCTCAGGAATCTAGTGTTAGATAAAGCCGAAGATCCCAGCTTTTGGAATAAGGTCTCACTATTTGACAAAAACTGCTGGGAAAATTGGAAAACAGAATGGCAAAAATTAGATTTAGATCAATGTCTCACACCCTATACCAAGATAAGATCAAAATGCCTATATGGTTTAAATATAAACATTGATATTATAAAAATATTATGGGAGCATAGTTTATCTCTCTGATCTATAAAGAAGGAAAAGAATTCTGACCAAATAAGATATTGTTACAGTCAAAAGAGTGGTTGCTAAAAACTGTGACTATAGAAATATGGTTTCAAATAAAAAATATAGTGGTCACCATGGGAAAATTCCCAAATATGAAATACCCAAGTCAGCTGGGTTCTTATGGAGATTTTAACTAATACAAATTAAGGAATTAATGAAAGGGAGAGAGAGAGTAAGAGAAAATAATGAGAAAAGGGCTAGGCCAGCCTAGGCTTAAGCCTTAAGAGAGAGATCAGTCAGTCTTTTATCAACTCACCACAAGATCCTTCCAAGCAAAACTCTAATGTTCAGAGAGACCCAGCTACTCCAACTAGTCTGAGCTCCAATTTAGCTTTGGCAAGCTCACTCCTCAGAGGCTTTTCTGACCTCCTTTTAAAGAGAATTTTCTCCTATATCACCTCCCCTAAGTTTTCACATCTACCAATCACAGTAGACATTTTCCAAAGAACTTCTTTGGAATTTTCAAATTCACACCTTCTTTACTTCTCAACTTCACTGGGTAGACTAAAACTTCTGACTAAGTTAACACCTCTTTGCCCCTCGCAAGTTTGCAAGTTTCCTGACCTTTATAGGTACTTAGCACCTTTTTGTATTAGATCTAAAAATAGACTTAGCTTAAGGCTTTTGGCCTCACTATAAGTATGAGTTAAGTACCTTCATTGTTCACTAAGGAGTTTACAACTTTATCTTCCCCTAAAGTATGCTTAAGTATAGATGGAGTAATGTAAAGTTCTCACATTCCTGATCAAGTACCTCAATTGTTTAAATGGGGGATAGTCTTAACCAAATGTTCTAAGGTAGAGTCTGAGAATTTTTAACATTCACCAAGTCTGAGAAATTTTAAGATTCAAAATATAGAGAATATTACAAGACATAAGATGAATAATTTAGATTTTATTAAATTTAAAATGATTTTGCAAACAAAACCAATGCAACCAACATTAGAAGGGAAGCACCAAATGGGGAAATTTTAATAATAAAAAATTTTCTGAAAAAGATCTCATTTCTCAAATATATAAAGAACTACATCAAATTTATAAGAATCCAAGTCATTCCCCTGTTGATAAATGGTCAAGGGATATGTAGGCAGTTTTCAAATAAAGAAATCAAAGCTATCAATAATAATATAAAATGTTCTCAATCCTCCTTCATTAGAATAATGCAAATTAAAACAACCTCAAAGTATTTAAGAATTATTTTTATAGTTGTATCTGTCAAGTAATTTTGTATGATCCTAACATATGCAATAATATAACTTGTTGAAAGAGAGTCTTGAAGGCTACATTTTGATCTACCAAATCATTTTATAATAAAAAAGGGAGCATAATAGAATCTTATATCTTCTATGTTTCAATCAATTACATGATTATAAAGTTTTAAAGGTTTAACTGCCCTTCTCACCCTTATTTTCTTTAGTGCTACTTTAATGAAATTAGAATATTTTAGTCTTATCAATCCTTTACAAAAGAATTGTATCCTAGAATCTCCTATTTTTATTCTTACGTGATTCACAGCTCTGAACTTTAAAGCAGAACTATAATCTTAAACTAAAATTGAATTTAGTTATTAGAGGCAAGTGGCAAACTAAACCTCACCTCAATAAATATCAGGGTGACCAAATTTAGCAGTGATTCTTCTTGGGAAAACTTGGTACTGCTGAGTAAGGCAAGGATGTGAGGGGGCTACCCTGTAATGAATTGGTCAGCTTTTTTTTTTTCAAGCTTTCTAACTAACTTTTCTCCTGGAGTTCAAGGTTTTAAACATTTTGGGGAAGGAGATCATATAGTTTGTGACACAAAGAGGGGTGGGGCCATCAAACTTTTTTTTTATACTTCCCCTTTAAAAGAATTATCTGACTCAAGAAATATTAATTTTAAGGTGCTATTTTCTAAATTAGCATTTGTTTTGCTACAAAAGTAGTAATGAAGCTATTATATTTCTTTTATCAACTGGCAATTGGGTTGCTTTGCATTTTGAAATTGTTGCATTGCCCTTTTGGACCAAAGTCAAACAAATGAAAGGCTGACAGGCTGGGTCAAATTGAATGTCAAAGTCTTTTGGTTATAATAAATGTCTTAATTATTTCTAGAAAAAGTTGACCTAAATATCATTGTACTTAGTTATTGGAGTTTGAAAAAAATTTTTTACTTTTAATTTTAAAAGTATTACTATTTCTTTGATCTCCTCATTAAATCATTTTTCCAGTTTTTACTTGGATAAGAATTTGTAATTAATTCAGCTAAATTAGGTATGCAACATATCTAACTCGGTATTTGCTTACCTCTCCCATCACTGAACTGATTTAAAGCATATTAGATAGTCACTTTGGCCATTTCTTTCTTAGCTAAAGATTTCTATGCAAGATATTCATGGCAGACATTCAACTTGTTACCATTGAAATATATAATTTTTCTTTCTCAATCAAGTTTTCTTTTCATTTTTTGGAATTTCTTCCCAGTTCCTAATTTCACTCAAATTTTCTTTACATGCTATTCTATGCCAGCATATCCTGGGATGTATTCCAAACTGATTGCCACAGTTGGACCCCACTTTAGGTTCATTTTCATGTATAACACTGAGACCAGTTCTCTGTGTAGCAAATGGTTGTTGTAGCTATTGCCTAAGTATCAGTCAAAGATGCTTCAGTTTTGGGAGAACCTATGGGGAATAGCCAGCTACAGTTTTAAACAGCTAACTTATTTAAATATATTTGTTCTATCTTGTTAAGTTCTTGGATGAAATTTTGAAATTAAAACTCATAAATATTGCCAGATCTGTGTACTCTGTATCACACTGTTTAAATCAGAATACAAACTGATAGTTTGCCGATGAAATCTGAACATTTTATAGAAGATAGAGACAGTAGAGTGTGCTAAATTTTTTCTCCTAAAAGGAAAACAGAAGGCACAATCTAACAGTCCAAGAAAATACCAATAACAAACTGAATTAAATAAACATATGTATCTACACATACACATGCATACAAATATGGATATTTATATATACAATTATAAATATACAATATATTCATATAGACATTCACATATAAACAATCTATTGATAAACATATATACTTATATGTAATATATTCTGAGATGACAAAATATTTAGTTCATTTAGGTAGCTATCTCAATTATTTACATTAGGTAAGTCACTATGATCATAGATTAGAACCAGAAGAGGCCTTATAAACCATCTCATTCCACCTCCCCATTCTACATTTTATAGAAGAAGAAACTGAGGCCTAAAGAGATCATAACTTGTTCAAAAATTATATATTTATTTTATATCAAACAGTGCCTGTTTTCCATGAGAATGACTGTACTCCATATTCTATATTGCCCTATAATAGACATGAATGTAGATACTATCCAATTTGAAGGTCAATTTATTCTCTTTTGCAACAAGTTATATTAATTATTATCTTCTATATAAGTTATTATATTCCAAAATAATTCACCAGAAGATATTTTAAACTGGCACACTTCACAAGTTGACCTCACACACAGGCACTACCACAATATCATTATAAGCTGTTCTTTGTACTTTCTAAATTTCACTGATATGAATATTCCCTCTAATGGTGCATTCCCATCTTCACTTTATGTAACTCTTGTTGTCCAGCTGTGGGATATTCTTCTTTTATCAGTGAAAGAAGGATGTCCATTAAACTGACTGCTACCTGGATATTATGTTCCTATGTTCCTGGATTCCAGCTCCTACCTCTGGGCTTCTGATTGATGAACATATCTAGCTGTCTTCTGATATTTATCCTTGTCTCAAACCCACCAAACAACTGTTCTCAAGCCATCTCCCTTCTGTTTCAGCAACCAAATCAATATTATAGTTCTTGGAAAGGATATGTCAGTCAATTACCCAATCACCATCCCTGATTTTGTGGACCTAAACATTCCTCCAGGTCAACACATACTTATATGGCTTGTTTTCTATTATTAGAATAAAAGTTCCTTAAGAGCAAGGACTATCTTTCTTCAGGTCCTAATACACAGTAAGCACCACTTAAGTGTTTTGCTTTGGTTTTATTCATTCCTAATTCTCACTACATGATTGGCCAATATCCTTGTCAAGTTATATATCTTTATGATGACATCTTTTGCATTCCTTGTCCTATACAAATCTTTATAGGTAATATGTTTTAGTCAATTGTCTGCTATGTCTCCTCTACTACCTTTAAGGTAACTTTCAAGTTCAGTTCTTTGGAGAATATGGTATTCTATGAATTATAGCCAAATAGCATCACTGGAAGAATATTTAAGTTAACATGGCAAACTCTTATTTTAGGGAGAAATTTTGGGTCATTAGAAGAACTATGCAATTTCCCAATACTTATTCTCTTATTCAATTCAATTTATGGCTCATTCTTAGTGTTTGTTGAATATATGTTTTAATGAACCAGTTCTGTACTTTCCACTCAGATATATATCCAAACTATGGTCTGGGTTCCCTCAGTTGATAGAGCCTTCATTGATATATTTTATCTCCTCTATTTAAGTCTTGTATAGTCCATATATGTTATTATTTGCATGTTGTTTTCTCCAAAGAAATGTGAACTCCTCTAGGACAATGGCTATTTTATCTACATTGAGCAGTAATGTGGCACAGTAGATACAACACTGGGTCTGGAGTCAGGAAGACTCATCTTCTTTAGTTCAAATTTGGCCTTAGACAATTACTAGCTATATGATCCTGGGAAAGTCAATTAACCCTATTTGCCTCAGTTTCATCATCTATCAAATAAATTGGAAAAGGAAATGGAATACCATTATAGTATCTGCCAAGAAAACCCCAAATGGAGGCATGAAAAATCTGACAGTTGAAAAATGAATGAACAATTTTATCTATCTGGAACCCAACAGATACATTAACAGGGTAAGCACTTAAATGCTTCTTGACTGTTTGGCTGAACAATAGCCATTCTCCATCCATTTGTTTTTTTCTGCATAGCATATTATACTAAATTATTTACAGCAACTTCTCTACAATACTTTAGGGCTTGAGGAATTTCTTGCAACTTCTCCATCTCTTAAAGATTTCTCTTGCATTTGAAATTTGCAGCAGACATTGTCCAAGAGACAATGGCAGACACTTTTAGCAAGCATGTGCTTCCCTGTTTTAATATGTTTTAAGATAATAATCATTAGATTATTAAATGTATCTCTGTTGTTAAAACTGTTAAGGAATCTTTTTGAATTTTGACAAATACGGGACAGCTGGAGGTCTCAGTGGATTGAGAGCCAGACCTAGAGATAGGAAGTCCTGGGTTCAAATCTGGCCTCAGACACTTCCTAGCTGTGTGACTCTAGGCAAGTCACTTGACCCCCATTGCCTAGCCCTTTCCACTCTTCTGCCTTGGAACCAATACACAGAATTGATTCCAAGATGGAAGGTAAGGGTTTAAAAAAAAGAATTTTGACAAATACATGGTAGACACTTAGATGAAGGAGAATCATTTAGGCATTTTTCTGTACTGAGTCATTTATTAATATTAAGCAAAAAAAGTATGCACAGTGGCATGTTGTTTTCACTTTTCAGTCATTTCCATCACTATCAAGTTGTGGTCTGCTGTTGAATATTATTTATTAAAAACAATCTATACTTTTCTCTGCTTCATCAGAAATGCCTTTTAAAAGTATGTAGTTTATTTTCATATTTTAAGGAGACAAAAGAGTAAATGTGTGAGTAGCTACTGATATTTTTTGGTGTCTTTTTTTTATCCTATTGTAATTTCTAAGTGAGTAGAATCCTCCCTTCAATTTCAGAAAATTTTAAAATTGATCTCTTAATGCCTTCCAATTATATTACTTCCACCATTTACCTATTTTCTGTATAGTCTAACCTAGCTGCTTTCACACCTTTGTTTACTTTGGAGGTATTCTTGGTTAAGTGACTTGCCCAAGATCACACAGCTAGGACAAGTCTGGGGCCAGATTTGAAACAAGGACCTCCTGTCTCTAAGTCTGGCTCTCAATCAACTGAACCACCCAGCTGCCCCCATATTTTTATTTTCTCATGTAACATAAACTGTACTATTAGCTTGTACTATAAATTTAATAATACCACTGCCATTGATAGAGAAAATGTACTTGTTCAGTCATTTTCAGTCAAGTAGGAATCTTTGTGACCCCACATGGGGTTTTCTTAGCAAAGATACTAGAATGGTTTACCATTTCCTTCTCTAGCTCATTTGAAAAATGAAGAAACTGAGCCAAATAAGGTTAAGTGACTTGCCCAAAATCACACAGATAAGTGTCTGAGGCCAGATTTGAATTCAATTTTTTCTGACTCCAGACTAAGTACTCTATCCACTGTACCACCTAGCTGCTTATTTCAAAAGTGGGCAGATATTTTCCATTTTTTTGCTTATTGGCTTCCTTAAAATTTCATTCTTAAAATCTCTTGAGATAATCTAGTTTAATTAGATCTCTTACCAAACTTTGTATACACTTATTTTCTACTATACTTCTCATTATTTTGTGAAGTGATCTTCTTTAAAAGTTTCCACCGGGGACTGGGTAGCTCAGTGGATTGAGGGTCAGGCCTAGAGATGGGAGGTCCTAGATTCAAATCTGGCCTCAGACACTTCCCAGATGTGTGACTCTGGGCAAGTCACTTGAGCCCCATTGCCTAACCCTTACCACTCTTCCTCCTTGGAGCCAATACACAGTATTGGCTCCAAGAAGGAAGGTAAGGGTTTAAAAAAAAAAGTTTCCACTGTCCTACTCTATCAGATCATATGAATGAGTCCATATTCTAATTCATATTTGCCTATGACTGGCTAACTTCTCATAAGTGACTAGGAAATCGAGTGATTGTTGGCTAAGGTTGATTTCTAGGCACTTTTTGGTCTTTCTAGGAAATTCTATAGACACCAATGGAAGACTCTACCCATCATCAAGGGTCCAATAACTGTGGGTCAAAAAATAGTAGGCCAAACTGAGTGCAAAGATGTTTTGGCATGCTAAGGAATCTGCTCACACTCATTCCAGCTTCCTTAGGAAATGGTAATAGTATGTGATGATTTCTCTTCTTTCATTCCTTTGTCATTTTAAAAAACATCTATGCAACATGTTGGAGTCATTTAAATTGTGTGTCATTTCTTTTGTAATTTTAATTTGGTATTTATTTTTAATCTTTATGCAAATGTACTTGGATTTAAAATGTAGCATCGGAATGATTTTTTTCATGAAATTTCTGTATCTTCTCATCCTCTTCAACAAATACTGAGATAGAGGCTTCAGTCGATGGTCTTTTTACTCATGCTCATCTTGATCACTGAAGTAGAAGGTGAAAAATAATTTTAGAAACCCCTTCTCTTCGTTGTCTGATTCCATTAATATCATGAATGTCAAAGTTGATATGTTTGAGTTTCTCTAATGCAGTGTCTATTCATTGGTCACTTGATGAGGATGTTTCATTTGAATGTCAACTATTAATACAAGTTTTTAGAAAGTCTATAAATCTGCTACCATTTTACCCCTGCCATTTTCACTATACATCTAGTCTTCAATTTAATGTAACTTTCTTTAATTTATATATCTTGGACTTTACGGCAGAGAATTTTTATGTAGAGACACTATGGATTCTTTCAACTGGCATTTTGCTTTCTATGTTCAGAAGTTTGAGAAATTTCTTGCATTATTACTTTCTTGATGGTGTTTAGGTTTTTCATTTAATCATATTCTCCCAGGAGTTCTATAATCCCTTACTTGTCTCTAAACATCCTGTCTTAAAGACTGATATATTTTATTCATATGGAAATTGTTTTCCTTTAACGCTATCAATTCTCTTTCCTCCAACTGTCTTTCACTTCCATGTATTTGCATCCCTAATTTGCAATTAGCTTTTCTTTTTTTTTCCTTCTGGTGAGACTTGCCATCATTGCTTCAAATTTTTCTATTTTGCTTATTATCCATTATATATACCATAAATTCTGCTCCATCAATTCTTATTTCTTTGTTAAACTAATCAGGGACATTCTGCTGTTATTACATGCTTTCCTGGGAATTCACTGGGTCCTCTACATCATTAGGGGAGAGGCGGAGTCAATATGGTGGCATATTTGCAGGAAACAGTTAGACCTCTGAAAACCCTTCCTTACCGATTGCAAACTAAATGTTCCTAAGGGACTGAAAATCAAACCTAACAACAAGGCAGAGCCAAGGAACCCTCCTTTTGGACTGAACTTAAAAGGTACTCCCCCAAAAGGCAGAATTTGAGAACACTCCAGTTTAAGGGGAAGGAAGAAGGAAGGTCCTGGGACCCCTCCCCCACCAAGAGCAACTAAGCCTCCAGCAGCAACTGAAACCTCTGGGTGGGCAAAGGCACTGGTATGGAGGGAGTACCTTATGGGCAGAGCTGTGCCAGATTCAGAGCATCACAGGCACTGAGGAAGCAGATCGAGGAGAAATGCAGAGCACAGAGCAGGAGACATAGTTGTAGCTGCTGAGACACTTCATATTGCCCTCGCCTTCCCAAGGTTTTGACAAGACTTAATGCCATCAAAGCCTCCAGAGGACAGGGAAGCTCAAGTTCCAAAACCCCTCTCCCACAGACTGCACTGAGAGATTTATTGACAAAACTCCAAGGGTGAAGGCTGACATAAAAGCCCAAAACCACACAAAAAAATGAGAGGAGCAAGAACTCAGGCAACAGCAGTGAGTAAAGAAGGGGTAAATATGAGCAAATAACAGAAAAAGAAAAAATACAATCAACAGCTTTTATACAGGCAATGAACAAAGGATGAGGGAACTCCAAGCACAAAAAAAAAAAAAAACAACAAAAAAACAGAAAACCCAGCAAATTGGATACAGGCTCTAGAAGAACTCAAAATACAATTCAAAACACAATTAAGAGAGGCTGAAGACAACTTTAAAAGCAAGACAAGTCATCTGGAAACAGAAAACAGTGTCTTGAAAGCCAAAATTAATCAGCTTCAAAATGAGGCAAAGGAGATGAAAGAGGAGGCAAAGAAGATTAAAGATGACCTCCAAAGAAAGCCTACATCATTAGGTATTTTTTTTTAATCTTTTAATTTAGATTTAGAGATGTTTAAACTCTCTTACCTGGTCTGTCAGCCATATCCCT
The DNA here is from genome assembly GCF_027887165.1 of Monodelphis domestica. Taxonomy (NCBI): domain Eukaryota; kingdom Metazoa; phylum Chordata; class Mammalia; order Didelphimorphia; family Didelphidae; genus Monodelphis; species Monodelphis domestica. The sequence goes on along the minus strand of NC_077227.1, from coordinate 143,072,670 downwards.
TTTTTCTATTAATATCTTGCCTTTTTGTTCCAGTATTTTAAGAATGAATTATCAAATGGCCAAACTAGTAATGAGGATCTATCTCCACACATATCAACATTGCACTGGCCAGAGATTAAAAGGGCTCAAGCTTGGGTTGGGACTATGTCAATGAAAAGAAGAGAATGCCTCTGCAAAAAGATTTAGCAACAAATATATATATGAAAGTTGAAGGAGAGTGTAAAGTCAAAGAAATATCAAGTTTTTAAAACCTATAACTCGAAGATATGTGGTTCCCTCAACAGAAACAAGCAAGTTTAAAAGAGAAGTGAATTTAAGGGAAAGATAATGGATTGTCCTTTATATATTTTGAACCTGAAAGACTTAAGGAATATCCAATTGGACACATCCAATCTGCAATCTGAAGCTGGTGATATATGACTCATATTCCTGAGAAACATTTTAGCTGGTTATATAATCTAAAAGTCATCTAACATACAGGTCATAATAGTAAACCTCTGTAATAACAGACTGTTGAGGTTACTAAAAGAGTGAAGTTAAAGAAAGAAGAGAATAGAACTCATGATAAAATCTTGGATTGTGTTCATGGTTAGGGAGTGAGATACACATACATATCTTTTGCAATAATTTTATATATTATCAAATTATAGGGAGAGAAAATAGGTCTTCACCTTTCTTGCTACTTCCTCTGGGATTTAAAAAAATCTATTCTTATTCTAATTTATTTATTGTGACAACACTGGAATAATCTATATCAGACTATTTACTGCCTAGGGAGAGGGAAACAGAAGAAGGAAAGGAGAGACTGAAATGCAAAATTCAGAAACAATTGTTTAAAAAAAGTTTCTATATATAATTGAAAAAATAAATGAAAAAGAAAGTACAAAAAAAGAGATATGTGTGTATATATATATATATAAAACCATATCTTGCTTATTTCTATTTACAAGTTCCTATTTTGGAGGTATACATACACAAGTCATTCTTCAATCTGTGCTTCTGTTGCTATATATAATGTTCTCTTGGTTCTTTGCATTTTTCCTTGTATCCTCAGAATTTAATACAGTGTTTTGTGCCTTATAAGCACTCCGTGCCCTTGCTTGTTAATTCTTTGCTATCCAGTCTTCTTTGGGGCAGTTACTTGACACAGAGGAAAAGAGTACTGGCCTAAAGTCAAGGAGACTCAACTTTCTGAGTTCAAATCAGCTTTCAGACCCTTACTGGCTGTAGTACCCTGGGCAAGTCATTTAATCTTATTTGCCTCAGTTTCCTCATCTGTAAAATGAGTTGAAGAAGTGACCACTCTAGTGTCTCTCCCAAGAAAATCCCAAATGGTGTCAAGGAGAGTTGGACATGACTAAAATAGCTCGACAACAACAAATCTAGACTGATATTGCATTCCCATTTCCATCAGGAGCTATACTAATGCTAATGCATATCCTCTGAGATGACTACCTATTTCTCATATATATGTATAAAGTGTATGTGTGTAGTTATTTCCATGTAGTCTCCCCTCTTCAATTTTGAGCTCTTTAGGAGCAAGAACAGTTTTACCTTTCTTTGTATCCTTAGAATTTAGTATGATTCCTGACACACACAGAAAGCTCTTAATAGACATTTGTATACTTAAAATAATTATCTTCATAAGCATAATAACTAACAGACAAAATGCTGTAATCTTTAAAAGCACTCTCTCTCTCTCTCTCTCTCTCTCTCTCTCTCTCTCTCTCTCTCTCTCTCTCTCTCTCTCTCTCTCTCTCTCATCCCATTTGTACCTTACCCCTTTGAAATTGGTGCTATCACTATTCTCATTTTACAGATGCAGTAGCCCATAATAAGAGGTATTAAATGATTTGTCCAGAGTCCTACATCTACCAAGTTTCTGAAGCATAATTTGAACTTGGTTCTTCCCAAGTCTAAATTCAGCCTCTAGCCACTCTGCCACCTAGTTGCCTAACTACTTTTGTGTACCACATGCCCTGAGTATGCTTAGTAGTCTGTTACTGAACTTTATATCTAGTTCTCTCTCTCTCCTACCAGGAGATACTTTCTTTTCTAATATTTTACCAATGTTTATACAAGTGTCTATGAAAAAAGTAGCAAGGACTACACATATCTGCTGCTCAGGAGGAGATGTTATTTTACCATATCTCTACATTGAACACCATATGGTGTTCTACATTAGCATATTTTCCCACTTTGTGATGAAGGAAATTTAGTCTATGAGTCACAAGTGACAGTAGAAATATGGCAACATAGCTCTACAGATTGATATGAACAAAATCAAGAAAGTAAGTAGTCCATTCAGGATTTGATTGAGATGTGTTGGCCAAATACCATGTGAGGGAACCTTGCCCAGAATGTTTGTCTGCCACCCCTTTGGTTCTATGCTCCATCCATCCCTTGCTTTTCGTGAGCTGTACATGTTGTCCTCTAAATTTTCATGGCAAGATATCTCATTCTTCTGAAATGAAAAACATAAAATAAAGGGGCTCAATCTGCTACACAGCTGAATAAACCCATCTCTTTCCATGTGTCTATTCACCATAGGCATTAGTGTGTTCCTGTTCTCTGTTGTTGATTTCTGGGTTATTTGATGATTAGATAACCATATAAAATATCTAGTTTCTTAGTCATTATAGATGACAAACTTGGTTTTAAAAATGAACATAGGTAGTTGATTCTTTTGAGATGCCTTGATTTTTAAAAATATGTTTATCTTTTGAAGACCCTGATTTTTTATCTTGTTCCATTTTATATTAATAGTTTTTCATTTATTGTGAAAGGCATCAGGTTTACTCAGATTTTGAAAACCCAGATGTGGCCATTCAATTTTGATGCTTTTCTCAATAACATTATTAACCACTCATGGGCAGTTCATTGAATGTATGGTTTGTTTGTGAGGGAACAGAATATGAATTAAATTATTTGTATCAAAGTATGGGGATTCTGTCAAAGAGAATTTAGCCTTTAGCCTGAGACTAAAGGGTATGAGGCTGCCAACAATTGCTCATTATTCTCTAGAGTATTTGGATGCCAGTATTATGAAAATGTGAGAATAAAAACTAGCCTCTGCATATATGAAAAGTGATTCAGGAAGTATAGGGTACTCTCAAGAAGAAAGAGGGATTCAGAAAGAATAAATTAGGTGAGAAGCACCAAAGATTTATCTAGAACTTGAGCCCAGAGGTTGGTGTTTTGGATTGGAGAAAGAGAAAAAAAGAGTCATTTCTTAGTTTGACACAGTAAGGTTTTCAGTTCTTGTGTGAGTTGCAATGTCATCTCTTGTTTTTAACTTCTCTTTAAGATGCCATATTTTTAAAGATTTAATTGTTTCTAAGCTATCTCTTGGTAGAAATCTAAGGGTTTGGGTTTGCTTTTTTGTTTCTTTGTTCCTTTTCTTTCACATTTCAAATCATTTATGTTCAATTAAAATATTAAAATTCTCAAGAGAATTTCCCCTTTAATAATGTCTTATTAACTACAAAGTTACAGTTATTTAAAATGTAGTATTGTTTTATGATATGGTATCCTTTTTATTTAACCCTTCCCTCCTGTTTTAATAACAACTCAACAACAAAAGGTCAATGTCTAGGGAAATAGGATTAAGTGACTTGCTCAGAACACACAGCTAGAAAGTATCTAAGGTCAAATATGAACCCTGATCTTCTTGACTCCACATCAGACTGTCTACCCACTGTGCTACCTACCTACCCCTCCATTCCATATTCTTTACATGATAACTTTTAGCCAAAATTCAAAGGAGGTTTGGACAAATTCAAAAAGTAAAAATAACCTTTAACTATGTAATTGAACAGAGAAAAGAGTGTCTTTTAAGTTCATCCAAAGAATTTCTGGGATGTAAGGTGGCATAATTGATCAAGTGCTGGGCCTAGAGTCAGGAAGACTCATCTTCATGAGTTCAAATCTGGCCTCAGACTCTAATTAGTTGTGTGACCCTGAGATATCACAACCTTGTTTGCCTCAGTTTCCTAATTTATAAATGAGTTAAAGAAGGAAATGGCAAACCACTCTAGTATCTTTGTCAAGAAAACCCAGAATGGAGTCACAAAGAGTCAGACATGATTGGAAACAACTGAATAACAAAAAATAATTTCTGCTAAAAAAATAATCTCACCAAACCAGTTCCTTTTATTTTTCTGAAGGTCTAAATAATAAAAACTTTAAAAATAAACCATGTGTTTACAAAGAAATGTGTATATTCTACACATGAACACAGATACTAGAGGGTCTCCATAAATATGAAACATTTGTAAAAGTTAAAATTAAATCTCAATAATAATATTATATTTTAAGAAATTTATTAATGATCATTAGAAATCAAGGAATAAAGAAGATACAAAATAAAGACCACATGCCCATGGCTGGTTAGCCATTTTTTAGTCAACCCCACTAACCACCATCAATGCTGATTCTACATCAGAGAGAGGGAGCCTCCAAAGTCCATGCCCTTTATCCTCTTTCAACAGGAAGTACATAATGACAGGAAGTCAGTGGGCTCTTGGGATATGTAGTTCTTTTTTAGGGTAACAGATTTTCAATCATACACATTAAATAATGGAACTCTTGTAGATGTTTCCAACTTGACTGTTGGAAACTTTATGTTCAGGAGTAAGCAATCGCATACTGAATATTCAGAAGACAAAACAATTTGATATTGGAGACTTTTTCAAAAAAATTTCTGACATTCTTTCCCTATTTAGTAGCCTCACTTTTAAGTTCAGAAATTTGAAGAAATGAAAAATGGTCTGAATTCTGACTTTGTTCAGACAAAGAAGTTACTATTTTCTCTGACTCCTTGTTTTCCTCCTTTTCTGTAACACCTTCATAAAATCTATGCTAAGTCCAACCATTAAGTTATCTTATGGGAAAGAGAAAGGTAAGGAAATATGAATCTTGAAAGGTTGTCACATAAAAGATTAGATGTCCTCTTTGTTGTACTGGTGATGAGAAAGACCTGATAAGAACACACCTGAATAATTTGTTTCCCTTAGCTCATTTAATGAAAATACAGAATGTAAAGAACAAGTAACAGAGCCAAAAGAATGTCAATGTAATAAAGTGTAATGAAGTATCTATCTACACTATTAGCTCTTTAGGAGGTGTGAAGAATTTTAAGTCAAACTTGATGGAATGATTGGTTGGCCAGCCATTGGCTGACTGAAGGACTAGTTATACCCTAGGTAGCTTTTGAAAAATAAGACATACTCTCTAGGAAGTATGTTGGGACCATGAGATATCTCTGAGGAGTATATAGGAAGAATCTAATTTTGAAAAGGAACCAATCTTTACATCTTTAAACAGGTGGGCAAGGAATTTCTCTTTCCTTTATCATAACATCTTTTGCAAGCTGTACACCTAGTAGAAGATACTGTATTATGTAGAGAACAGACCCAATCAATCAAGACATAAGTCTTAAGGAGATATGAGTCAAGAGAGAGATACCATCATAAAAAAAGCGGAGAGGGCCTACTTGTAAAAAAATATTTATAGTAGTGCTTTTTTTTTATGGTGGCAAATTATTAGAAATTGAGATCTCCATCAGTAGGGGAATCGCTGAAAAAATTGTGGTATATGATGGTGATGGTATACTATTGTGCTATAAGAAATGATGAGTAGGATGATTTCATAGAAAACTAGATAAACTTACATGACCTGATACAAAGAGAAATAAGCAGAATCAAGAAAACGTTTTATGCAAGTACCATCAGTATTGTATGATATCAACTGTGACTTAGCTACTCTCAGCAGTACAGTGATCCAGGACAATTCTGAAGGATTTATAACAAAGAATGCTATCCACCTCTAAAGAAAGAACTGTTGGAGTTGGAATACATACCAAAGCAATCTATTTTTCACATTAGTATATGTTTTTATTTGGGGGTTGGGGTTTTGTATGAGTATCATCACAATGACTAATATGGAGGTATGTTTGCATTGATAATACATGTATAACTCAGATCAAATTGCTTGCCCTCTCTGAGAGTGGGGAAGGAAGGGAGGACAGCATTTTGGATCTTACAATTTTGGAAAACGTATATTGAAAAGAAAGACAGAGTTAGCCTTGGCTGTTGCAAGTTGAACTTTAGTGGAGAATAGGTCTAAGGAGGCCAGCTGAGTGATCAGCAAAGACTTTCTTCTCAGGTGAAGCAGCATGGTAAATTCATAGGGCAGGAAAGAACATTAGGATCCTATAGTTCTCATACCTCTAAATTGCCTGAGCCATATCTGTTTCTTATTTTTATACTTATTTACTAATGTACTCCACATTAATACTTGTGTCCTCTATCCCCATTGATACTTTATATATTTGTGGGAAAGGGCGATTAGGTGGCACAATGGATAGATTTTGAAATCAGGAAGACACATCTTTATGAGTTCAAATTCAACCTTAAGACTCTTACTAGCTGTGTGACACTGGGCAGATTTGCTGTTTGTCTCAGTTCCTCATCTAACAAATGAGCTAGTGAAGGAAATTGTAAAGCACTGCCAAGAAAATTCCAAAATAAAGTCATACAGAGTTGGACATGATAACTAAAAAGACACAACAAAAACAGATTTGTGGCAAAGTGTGCTCCAAGCCATAAGGGGCCATCTTAGTAAATGCATTTACTTTGAGATAATTGGGTCTTCCAGCTGACTATTAAAAGTAAATATATTAGTTGAAAAGCATAAGCTTTAGGCACTTACAGCATACCTTGAGTCTGGTATAGTTATGCCACAGACCCAACCTGTGACTACAAATTAGGGACTGATCCAAATGGGAGCACAAAAATATAAAGGTCATGCATTTTAGGGTGTGGAACACATGGCCTGTCCAAAAACACAGAAATAAGAAATGGATGTGGATGGAACAGCAGGTAAGCCATTTCAGTTGAACTGAGTACATGAAAAAGACCAACAAACAATAAATCCCAGTAACATAGACTAGATTCATTTGGTAAAGGATTTTACATGACAAACCAAAGGAGATTCTGCTCTATCTTAGCACTTAGCATTTGGTGGTCATTTGATCTGGTGCAGCTAATGTGGATTTATCTCTATTATGCACTTATATGTTACAAGCTGAATCCCTACTACCCCACCCCTGTCTAACTATGATATGATGTTCTTAAATGCTTCTATCTCCCAAGTGCCATGAACAAGAAAGCTCTATTTGACATTGGGAAAAAGAAAAACTACTCTGACTCTCTGAAAAATCCTTACTAAATGTACTTCAATCATTCTTTTTTTAAAAACCCAAATTCACATTTCTCCTCCTACATAAAGCCTTCTAAGGCTCTACTTCCCTTTTAAGTCTCTCATTGCAGTTAGCCCTCATCTATGCACTTACCATACTTTAGCCCATAATTTTTATGTGGATCACACATTTCTTTTGATCTAGCACAATTTTCCTTTGCTCATAGAGCACAGTGCCTTCCTTGATGCAGGCACGCCATGCTGGAAAGTCCTATGCCATCATCTCCCATGATTCACAACTAAAAACAAAATTTTTCGGAAACCTTGAGAGTGTTCCTGTATCACTTCTTCTGATCTCTGTGTGAGTATTTGCCTTATGTGAGTTGTCTATAATATGTTATCTGCTTCGTGAGGATTAAACTTGAACGTATATTTTGCATTTGGGGAGAGCTCATAGTTAAATATTTATTAACACACCCCTTCCCAAGAGACAGCTCTGGATATTGCAGTCCCAGAATGACTCCTTTTATTTTTAAAAGCATATATCTTCCATTAATATTTTGAAATCTGTTTTTAGAATTTAAATAGATAACTAAAGTCTGATTATGTGATCTGATTTTGGAGGATAGGCTATGTAGCGAGGGCTTAATTAGTATGAATATTGAACCCCATGATGTGATCTCATATGTTTGAATTTGTACTACTTGACTTGGAAAAAACACAGAACTATTAAATAGTCAGAAAAACCACTCTTTAATCAAGGAAAAGGGGTTCAGTGTAATAGTAGGCCTCCACACAGAGCTGTGTGCTAACACCCATTCAGAGTCTGAAAATTGAACTCTGGATACTCTGGGCACTGGCCCCTGGGAGAGCCAACCCCACTAGATTGACAACTCCAAAGAACAAAAGAATTTGGGGAATCTATATACCATTTAGGAAATGGAGGAACTGGGAAATATGATTGATTGACATTACAATGGTTAAAAAGAAATGAAGGGGGCAGCTGGGTAGCTTAGTGGATTGAGAGCCAGGCCTAGAGATGGGAAGTCCTAGGTTCAAATCTGGTCTCAGACACTTCCCAGCTGTGTGACCCTGGGCAAGTCACTTGACCCCCATTGCCTAGCCCTTACCACTCTTCTGCCTTGGAGGCAATACACAGTATTGACTCCAAGACAGAAGGTAAGGGTTAAAAAAAATGAGAGTGTTCAAAATATACTGACAGAATACAATTAAGCTTGGGAAAAGAATCATAGCTAGAGGCTAGGGTGTAAGGGAAAGGGCTGCTTACAGTGGATACTAAAAGGGTCCTCCCTGCCCAGGTGTGGGTCTTCTTAGAAAAGGGTCTCTGATATAATAGGGTCTATTATTCAGTCTGAAATTGCTAGTCTGAGATTCCCTTAAGGGTGGATTTTCACAGGAACAGGGAACAAGTACAAACTTTGGGGTCTCCATCTTACAATCTAGTTCTAAAACTTTGGGTTCATCAGATCTTACTAGGCTATAAGTTTGGGGTTTCTAAATTCCATATTGACATATTCATAGTTAAAATTATGCTATTATGATCTATATATATATATATATATATATAATATATTCTATATATTAAAACAATATGCTATTGGTTCCAGCCCAAATAGAAATATGTAGGGTACATTCAAATATATTTAACCATTTCACACAATTGTTATTGACACTAATTGGGACCTAGCTGCATACATACTTATACAACTACCTACATATATTTATGTGGAGTTAATAGTCATATGACATGTATTGTGTATTTGCATATAATTATAATAGTTAAAATTAAATTATGAGGCTGCTAGTAGTGTTAGTAGCTTTATTACATCAAAGTAGTGATAGTAAAGAGATAGAAATATAGGAAAGAGGTGAAGAATTGCTTAGCTAAATACCCTAGTTGCCATTTGATGGATTGAAGCTCACCAACAATAGGGGTTGCTTCAGGATCCAACCTCCAGCCACAAGAGCATGAGAGAGTGAGAGCAGTGCCTTGGTCTTATCTTATAAGCAATTTTCTCTACCCACTAGCTCTCCTATGTCATGTTTCAGGAACCAATAATAGTTCCCTAATTTGCCTGGCACCAATCAGGGGGGCAGTGCCTGTGGGATCAGTTTCCCCTCTCATTGGTTTCAACTTCCTTTCTCTGAAGGTTTGTCTATATCTATACATCTCAATGGTAAATGACTTCACTGATTAATGACATCAAACAAAGTGACATAATGGGGAGGGGAATTCCTTTTACACATACATATATTTTAAATGAGTATAAATACAAGATATATTGCCTTTATCTTTATTTTGTAGTTACCTGTTAAATATTAATTAAATTATTATTATATTTTTTATTTTATTTGGTCAATTTCAAACATTATTCCTTGGTTACAAAAATCATATTCTATTCCTCCCACTGTACCCATTGCTTATGCACAATTCCACTGGATATTACTTCTTCTTCATCAGAACTTATTTCCATGTTCTTGATGTTTGCACTAAGATGTTCCTTTAGGGTCTATATCCCCAATCATATCCCTCTTGACCCATGTAGTCAAGCACTTGTTTTTCTTCAGTGTTTCTGCTCACACAGTTCTTCCTCTGAATGTGGATAATGTTCTTTCTCATAGATCCCTCCAGGTTGTTCATGATCACTGCATTACCACTAATGGAGAATTCCATTGCATTTGATTGCACCACAGTGTATCAGCCTCTGTGTACATTGTTCTCCTGGTTCTATTCCTTTCCCTCTGTATCAATTCCTGGGGGTTGTTCCAATTCCCATGGAATTCCTCCACTTTATTATTCCTTTGAGCAATAGTATTCCATCACCAAAATAACACAATTTGTTGAGCCATTCCCCAATTGAAGGCCATCCCTTCATTTTCTAATTTTTTGCCACCACAAAGAGTGCAGCTATGAATATTCCTGTACATGTCTTTTTCCTTATTATCTCTTTGGGGTACAAATTAGCAGTGCTATAGCTGTATCAAAGGGCAAACAGTCTTTTAGTACCCTTCACACATAGTTTCAAATTGCCCTCCAGAATGATTGGATCTATTCACAACTCCTAGAGCAATGAATTAATGGTCTGGCTTTGCCACATCCCCTCCAGCATTCATTACTTTCCTTTGCTGCCATGTTAGCCAATCTGCTAGGTGTGAGGTGATACCTCAGAGTTGTTTTGATTTGCAGTTCTCTGATTATAAGAGATTTAGAACACTTTTTCCTGTGCTTATTAATAGTTTTTATTTCATAACTAAAAATTACTTATTCATGTCCCTTTCCCATTTATCAAATGGAGATTGGCTTGATTTTTTGTACAATTGATTTAGCTCTGTATAAATATGAGTAATTAGAATTTTGTCAGAGGTTTTTGTTATGAAGATTATTTCCCAATTTGTTGCTTCTCTTCTAATTTTGGTTACATTGGTTTTGATTGTATAAAAACTTTTTAATTTGATGTAATCAAAATCATTTATTTTACTTTTTGTGATTTTTTTCTAGCTCTTGCTTGGTTTTAAAATCTTTCCTTTCCCAAAGGTCTGACATGTATACTATTCTGCGTTCACATAATTTACTTATATTTTATTTCTTCTTGTTCAAGTCATTCACCTATTCTGAGTTTATCTTGGTGTAGGGTGTGAGATGTTGATCCAAACCTAATCTTTCCCATCATGTCTTCCAATTTTCCTAACAGTTTTTATCAAATAGTGGATTTTGGTCCTCAAAGCTGGGACCTTTGGGCTTGCCATAGACTGTCTTGCTGAGTTCACTTACTCCAAGTCTATTCCACTGAACCTCCTTTTTGTCTCTTAGTGAGTACCATATTGTTTTGATGGCCACTGCTTTATAGTATAGTTTAAGATCTGGTACTGCAAGGCCACCTTGCTTTGCATTTTTTTTATTATTTCCCTGAATATCCTTGATCTTTTGTTCTTCCAAATGAACTTTGTTAAGTTTTTGTTTTTGTTTTCTAATTCAGTAAAAAAGTTTTTTGGTAGTTTGATTGGTATGGCACTAAATAAGTAAATATGTTTGGTTAGGATGGTCATTTTTATTATGTTAGCTCATCCTACCCATGAGCAGTTAATGTTTTTCCAATTGTTTAAATCTAGTTTTAATTGTGTGGAAAGTGTTTTGTAGTTGTGTTTATATAGTTCCTGTGTTTTTCTCAGCAGATAGATTCCTAAGTATTTTATATTGTCTAACATCATTTTAAATGGAATTTCTCTTTCTAATTCTTGCTGCTGAACTGGGTTGGAGATATAAAGAAATACTGATGACTTATGTGTGTTTATTTTGTATCCTGCAACTTTGCTAAAGTTGTTGATTATTTCCACTAGCTTTTTGATTGATTCTCTAGGATTCTTTAAGAAGACCACCATATAAAAGAGTGATAGCTTGGTTTCCTCATTGCCAATTTTAATACCTTTAATTTCCTTTTCTTCTCTAATTTCCACTGCTAGTGTTTCTAGTACAATGTTAAGTAATAGCAGTGATAATGGGCATCATTGTTTCACTCCTGGTCTTATTGGGAATGAATCTAGTTTATCCACATTACAGAATGATGTTGGGTGATGATTTTTAAATGAATACTGTTTATTATTTTTAGGAAAGAACCTTCTATTCCTATACTTTCTGGTGTTTTCAATAGGAATGAATGTTGCATTTTGACAAAAGCTTGTTCTGTGTCTATTGAGATAATCATGTGATTTTTGTTTGTTTTGCTTATTGGTGTGGTCAATTATGTGGATGGCTTTCTTAATATTGAACCATCCTTGTTTCCTGTTATAAATTCCACCTGATCATAGTGAATAACCCTCGTGATGACTTGCTGGAGTCTTTTTGCTAGTATCTTATTTAAGATTTTTGCATCTATGTTCAGTAAGGAGATTGGTCTAAAGTTTTCTTTCTCCATTTTTGACTAGCCTGGCTTTGGAATCAGTACCATATTTATGTCATAAAAGGAATTTGTTAGAACTCCCTCTTTACTTATTATATCAAATAGTTTGTATAGTATTGGGATTAGCTGTTCTTTGAATGTTTGATAGAATTTACTTGTGAATTGATCAGGTCCTGGGGATTTTTTTATTAGGAAGTTATTTGATGGCTTGTTCAATTTCTTTTTCTGATATGGGATTATTTAAGAATTTGATTTCTTCTTCTGTTAATCTAGACAATTTATATTTTCATAAATGTTCATCCATATCACCTAGATTGCCATATTTGTTGCCATATATTTGGGAAAAATAGTATCTCTTGGTTCCATCTTTGATTCCCCCCTCCCTTTTGTCTCTTTTTCTTTATCATATTATATGTGAACCTTAAAAATTCTCAGACCCTACTTCATAAGATTTGGTTAAGACCATTCCCCATTTTAAACAAGGAACTTAGATCAGGAATGTGAGACCTCTACTCCACCCCTACTTAAGCATGCTTTAGGGGAAGAAACTCCTTGCTGAACAATGAAAAATACTTAAACCATACTTATAGTAAGGCAAAAGTTCTTAAGCTATGCCTATTTTTAGATCTAATACAAAAGGGTGATAAGTACCTATAAAGGTCAGGCAAGTTGTGAATTTACAAGAAGCAAAGTGGTAAGAACTTACTCAGAGGTTTTTCAGGTGTGAACTTAATCAAAAGTTTAAACCTACTTAGGTGTGAATTAAGAATTGTCTGTCCTTTGGAAAACTTCTACTGTGATTGGTAGATGTGAGAACTTAGGGGAGGTAACATAGGAGAAAATTCCCTTTAAAAGGAGATGAAAAACTGAGAGAGGGGACTCTCTCTCAGGACTCTCTTGGGGACTGTCTCAGAAGAACTCTCTCTGGAGAGATTTCAGCTGGGAAAAGCTGAATTGGAGGAGGCAACTGGCCAAAGCTGCCTTGAAGGGTTTGATGGCTGAACTTTATTGAGCTAGCTGAAGCTGAACTGGTGTCTATCTGAACACTAGAATTTTGCTTGGGACAAATCTTGTGGTTAGTCGATTGAAGACTGACTGATCTCTCTCTCTTAAGGCTGGCCTAAGCTGGCCTAGCCTTTTTTTCTCATCATTCCCTTTCTCTCTCTCTGTCTCTCTGTCTCTCTCTCTCTCTCTGTCTCTCTCTCTCTCTCTGTCTCTCTCTCTCTCTCTTTCTCTCTCTCTCTCTCTCTCTCTCTCTCTCTCTCTCTTTCTTTAATTCCTCATTTGTATTAATTAAAAGCTATATAAAACACAGCTGACTTGGGTATATTTCATATTTGGGAATTTTATCCAGGCGACCACTTTATATTTTGATTTAAAACAAGACACTGTCTTGAAACCATATTTCTGTGGTCACAATTTAAGCCAAACCACTCTTTTATCTGCCACAGTTTATAACTCCCCCTATTTTAATCATCACATATGGCACTTATTGCCCCAATCTCTTCCTGTGAATGATTCTTCTAATTACTATAATAGTGAATATAATTTTTGAGAGGTACACATAACATTTCCCTCATACATTAATATATATATATATATATATATATATATATATATATATATATAATTTGACCTAATTGTAGCCCTTAAAGAAGAAAGTTTGAATAAAAAAAAATTTCCCCTTTTCCCTCTCTTTCTTTTTTACCTTTTCATGTTTCTCTTGATCTTTGTGTTTGGATAACAAACTTTCTGCTTAGTTCTAGCCTTTTCTTTACAAATACTTGGAAATCTATTTTGTTGAATTCCCATACTTTCCCCTGGAAGTATATAGTCAGTGTTGATGGATATGTGATCCTTCTTTGAAGACCAAATTCTCTTGCCTTTCTGAATATCATGCTTGAAGCCTTGCAGTCCTTTAGTGTGGAAGCTGCCAGGTCTTGTGTCATCCTGATTGGTGCTCCTTGGTATATGAATTGTCTCTTTTGGGTCTCTTGTAGAATTTTCTCCTTACCTTGAAAGCTCTTGAATTTGGCAATTACATTCCTGGGAGTTTTCTTTTGAGGATTTAGTGTAGAGGGTGTTCTATGAACTCTTTCAATGTCTATTTTTCCTCCTTGTTCAATAACATCAGGGCAGTTTTCTTGGACGATTTCTTGTAGTATAATGCAAGATTTCTGTTTATTTCTGGCTTTTCAGGTAGACCAATGATTTTCAAATTGTCTCTCCTTCCTCTGTTTTCCTGATCTGTCATCTCTTCAGTGAGATATTTTATGTTTTTTTGTCAGTCTTTTGACTTTGCTTCATTAATTCTTGCTGCTTTGCAAGATCATTGTCTTCCCATTTCCTGATTTTAGTCCTTAAAGACTGGTTTTCCTTTTTCAGTTTGGTCTATCCTGCTTTTCATGGCTTCCAGTTGTTTCTCCAATTAGAGGTTTTTGTCCTTTAAACTATTATTTTCTCTTTGAATTATTACCCACTTTTCTTGCCAGAAGG